>NC_079496.1:85072062-85376525 GCF_030052815.1 Hevea brasiliensis | reverse complement strand
CAAATAGGTTCCTAATCAAGCTAAACTACCAAAATTATATCAGAATCATACAACAAAAGGTAAGAACAGATATGTACACAAAAATTCATAAACAAATGTCCTAAATAAATGTAAAATAAGTGACAGCTAACAGCTGCCTTTCCAATATTATCATAAATGTGTAAATTAAATTTATAATACATATAAAATGATGTATGCTTATGCTCATGCATATGGGCCAAACTCCTTTTAGCTTAGTTGTCTTTATTTTATGTCCAGTGGGTGCAATGTTCTTCTCTTACCAAACCAAGCTTCCTGACTTACAAAACTATCTAAAAGACCTGAGAACATCAAAGTTCACTTTAGGTAACAAGAAAAGAATAAAATTAATTAACATTTAACTTTACCTGAAATCTTATACCCTTTGAGTTTTGAGATTTTCCCCACATAAATATCAAATCCTCTATCAACAACATCCTCTTCCATATAGACATCTTCCAAATCATAAGTGTACTCTAAAAGCATATATAGCCCACGTGTAAACCTACTAAATTTTCTTTAATGTATCTTTGATATTCAACCAATTAGTCCATCTATATTTTCATGTTAGAAAATTTTATAATCAAAGCTTAAGGAATTTTACGTTTACATAACGACTCCTTCTATACAAAACCATTAAGATAATACTCGTAGAAGTACATGTTACTTAACTTTATTTTCGCATAGTGTCACAACTTTCTCGGTCATAATTCCTCATCTTACTTTCTTTTATCCTATGTCTTTCTATCATATCTTAGTCTTCTTCATTTACACCTTTATGATTTCGTAATGGTTTCCTGTACGACAATCTCTACTTTATTTAAAGTGATTCAAAGGTTATGGTTTCTTGTCGATTTATTCCACAGGTTTTATTAACCATAATTTTATAAATCTTTAAGACCTAGCTTGTAACCTTTATTATTGCCGTTAAACAAAATGGGGTAAATTCTTTCATTATTCAAGATTATAAAAGCATGATTAAGAAGTCAACACTTCTACACAATTATACCGTTTAAACGTATCACCTGACCAATACTTTTGTTTTGTCATTCCTATGTCTTTGTGCGTAGTTATAGAATCTCCATGGATTATTATATGATTGGGATTCTTCTATTGGAGATTATTGTGAATGCTTTCTATTAAAAGTTGTTTGATATAAATATAAATTTACAAATATATCTCAAAACTCCAGTGCAAGGAATGAAATGCAATGCAGTGCGTAGAAAGAAAAAGAGCATAATTTTTATTTATTCGAAACAGATAGATTAATAAGAACAAAAAAATAATAAAATAGAAGATAAAATTAAAATATGAAAAAAAAATTAAGAAACAAGTGTTCTTTGAAATATTTCAAAGTAAAGTGAGAGATAATAAAATACCTAATAAAAGTATTGTATTCTTTATATCTTTTTATATTTAACTCTTCTTCATATTCAATTTTAACGATATAAATTTATTAAAATATAACATAAAATTATTTTTTATGAAAATATTTATTCAATAATTTATTGATATAATTTCTTTATAATTATCGCGTGTAGCACGGGATTCGATTTATTATTGAATTATGATCTATAATGAGAATCACGTGAAATCTTAAAGCTATGCCAAGATTTATGCATTTAAAATGAAAATAAATAGAAATTTATATTTGGAGTGAAAAAGATAATAAACAAGATATCAAATTCAATTATTTTTCACATTTACCATTGTCTATTCGAAGGGCCCTCGCCCTCATGCCACTTGCAGAAGTTGAACTTATAGAAGAATCCAAGTCTCCATGTGCATTGTAAATGAGCATTAAAAAAAAAATTCTCAATAATTTTTTTTTTTTTTCATGCGAGAGCACACAGATTTGGGATACCAAAGCACATGGGATCACAAACATTTTTTTTACATTACCAAACACAAAATCCTCATTTTTTAATATTTGTTGTGAATTTCTTGGTATATTTATTTTAAATAATTATATAATATTTTTAAAAATGAATTTTCAATTATTAAATTAATTTTATTAGATTTTTTTTAAATATATTACTTAAGAAATGAAAAAAAAAATAAAAAAAAAAAAAAAAGAAAGGGAGCGGTCTCGACACGTGAATGGCGCAGCAGAGAAAGAAGAGTCACAGTCAGACATGGAGCCGTTGAGGGAAATAATAAGAGACTAGGTCGTGCCACGTGACAGTCAATAGTATTTTTCAGATCCACGTTGATTCTGTCGAGGAGATCGTGCCCCCGTGGTCTTCTTTACTGCCGACACCTTCCCGCGATTGGCTCCCGTTCTTTTCTTCCTTCTCCTCAATTATTATTATTTTATTTATTATTATTATTTTTATGTTCTCTTTTCCAGTTTCCTTTCCCCTGCAAAGTTTATCAGAAAGTTATTCAAATTAAAAAAAATAATAAGGATAATATTTTGTATTTAATGTTTGATAATTTAGTTTAAATTATTTTCGGAATCGTATGGATGGTGTACTGAACGCCATTGTACAAAGGTCTTTTATCTTTCAAAATATATAAAAAAAACATATCAATTGTTATCCAAAAAATTATTTTCTTATATTTGATGATTCTTAAATAAAAAATTTTAATTATTTATATTTATATTTTTTTATAAAAAAATTATATTATATTTATATTATAATGCTTATTAATGGATAGTCAATTTTTTTATCTATATTAAAAATTAAATATAGTAAGAGGTTCAATATTCACGTTTTAATATAATGGATTTAAATTGTATATAATTGAGTTTGATATGAGTTTAGAGTTTAAAAAATAATACTCATTATAAATATAAAATGAGTTTGAATTTTATATATATTTACTACTTGAACCCGTTTATATAAATAATTAATTAAAAATAAAATACATATTTTTTATAATAATATTTATAAATTTTTATATATTTATTTTAAATAAATAAAATTTAAATATTTTATAAAATTATTAAATTTTTAAAATATAAATTATTAAAAATATATTTTTTACGTGAATTTTTAATTAAAATATATAAAATTAAATCGGTTCAGATATTTTTAGATAATAATAATTAAGTTTAAAATGATTTTAATATTAAAAATATTTATCAAATTTAAGTAAAATAATTTTCGCGGATATTCTATCCGTTATTATCTCTAGTTTATATTTAAATTTTTTTTTATTATGAAGAGGTTATATTATACTTATATTATAAAATTCATAAATGAATTGTGAAATTTTCTATTAAAGAAAAAAGAACACAAAATGAGGATACATTTTCAAATGATAGGCTTATTGCTAATTGGATTTATTCTTTTCCTTCTTTGCTAATATTCTTCACATTACGCTTTAAATTTTTTGATATAATTGATTTTTACTAAAACTTGAATTTGAAATTTCAAGCAGATTTCAACACTTCAAAACTAAAATTCAATGATTTTACATTTAAATTTTAGGTTTTATTTATTTTATGAAAAATAATTTTAAAAAAATAATTTTTACATTTTTTAATATTTAGGGTATTAAAAAAATTAATTAACGAAAAATATTTTCTTAAATAAAAAGAAAAATAAGTCATTTTTAAGAAAAATAACTTTTTTTAAAAAAAATTATTTTTTATTTTTATAAACTTTGATAATTTTATTAAAATATAAAAATATTTATACATATATAAAATAAATACATACTATTAATTTATCATTACATTTAAATAATGAAAAAAAAATTTTAATTTTTCATATAAAAGTTATTTTTTATGAAATAAATGAAGCCTTAGTATAATATAATATTCACTTAACTAAAGAATTAGATTAGATAAACATTATCATTGGCAACATTTGAACATTTTAGTTAGTATTTATGAATTTTAAAGTGATTTTAATATTATTAAATTAAAAATTTTACTAATTTAATCATTTAAAAAAAATATTTGTACATAATATAAAGAGATCAATTAAAGTAAATTTAAATGAGTTATAATTAATTAATTAGATTAGATTTTGAATTTATATAATCGGATTGATAAGTATAGTTTTTTTTTTAAAAAAAAAAAACATTAGTAATCCAAAGAAGAAAGGAGGAAAGAAAATCCAAATGCAAACAGATAAGAAAAATCGTCTACGTAAATTCAGTCTATTATATCATAATTTATTGTGAGAGGGACAGACAGAGGGCGGCTAAACATGAAGAAAGAATTTTACAAATCCTTTGCTATTCCTTAATTCCAAACGTTACTATCAAGCACGGCACGTGTACATATACCTAAAATTGTTAAACTTGTTTTTTAACCTAAAATTGGTCAATAAATTAAAAAATTAATCCATAAAACTGAAAAAAAATTATAGTTTATTTAAAATATCTGTTTATATGCACTCTGCTTATTTTTTAGAAAATAATTTATATATATAAAATATAAAAAATATTTTTTAAAATAATATTTTATATAAAAATATTTTTTATAATTTAATTATAATATAAAATTAATATTATATATATATAAGTATTATTATATTTTAATAAGATTATTAAAGTTGAAAATATAAAAAATAATTTTTTCTTTTAAAAATGAGAAATAATTTTAAAAAAAATGAATTTGTTTTCCCTTGATTAAAAAAAAATATCATTTTTTAATATTTTAAAAATTATAAAATATAAAAAATATTTTTAAAAAATATTTTCATAAAATAAGAAGAGTCTTAATATGAAAACACATAATTATTTTTTTTATATAAAATTATTCTTCATTAAAACATATTATTTTTAATAATAAGCAAATAAAAAACTACAATTTCTTTCCCCATAATAACTTATAATGTATAGAAACATTTTTTTCCTTCTTTTTCAAAATTTTCTTCTTCTGGTCATAATCTATCCTTGAAGATATATTTGATTATCGTAGATAAATACATTTGTCAAGATGCTGCTTGTATAACTTATTTTTAATCATGTTTTTCTTTTAATATTAACACACCCATTAATCTATTTTAAATAGTAAATAGGATAAGATTTTATAAACATTAAATTAATTAATTATGAATCCACAAAAGGATCCAAGAATTTGGTTTGTTAGAGATGGGTTTTTCTTTTTTGGGTTGTATGCTTGATTGGGCAATTCACCGGATGACCGACTTTGCTGACTTATCTCCGTCGACTTTTTTTTTTTTTTTAAAAAAAAAAAAGAAAGTTTGGGTGAGGATAAGCTCCCAGGCAGGGCATATCTCTATCAACTTTTATTTTCCTTGCATTGCCAAATCAATTTTAACAAATATAAAATAATTATAATCATTCCTGGTAAGTCTATCTCTCCTTTTCCTTACTAAATTTCTTTTAATATTTAGTGAGCTATTTGAAAGGCCATGATAACTATTTTCATTGTAGTTACTCCTTTTTTTTTTTAATTATATATTTTTTTAATAGTTTATATATATATTTCAATCATTAGATTTGTATTTTTAGATTGGATCTATATTTGTACTAATTTTTTTTAATAGATCTTAATGAGTTTTTATTTTCTTCTTTTTGAGATAGTCTCTTCATTTATAAGGGTTTGTTATCTTTCTATATATGAAATTATTGAGTATAGTGCTTTATCATTTGGGTAAAGTGCAATAATACAAGATAAAATTTTCTTCTCCAATAGAAAATCAATGTTTGATGGTTATTAAGTTATACTCGTAAAAATATCTTAAGTTGAATAGTAATAAATCGCCATAAAATGTAACATATTTCTCGTATGATGATCAATTTAAATGTTATGTGAATACGACTAAATCCTTTAAATCAAGATAATTATAATTATTTTTATAATATAAATAATTAATCTTAAATTTTCTTATACAAAACTATAGAATAATGAAATTTTATACTTTAAATTTGCATTGTCTCTCCACCTTAATATAATTTCAATAAAAACTCTGCAAATACGTGTGCATAAGTGATATGAGGGTAATTTTTTACCTTAATAACATATTTACTTTTTAGAATATAAGTATTTTAAATTTTGATTTCTATACATAAATATAATAAAATTTCTCTAGAGTATTTATTAATATAATGTGTAAAATTTTAATTTAGATCTTGAGATAACTTAATTATTTTATTTTTTTTAAATAGATATGTACATAATAATTAAAAATGTTTTGTCATGGGCATCTAGATCTCAAATTTCCATGATTTCTAGAGAAACTCCCTCCATTTAAGGATATGTTGATTTTGAAATTGAAGGTATAGAAATATAAGTACACTATTCTTTGGAGTCGTTAATTTGAAAATAGATATTAGTTTTCTATTATATCTCTATTAAAACACGTTAAATTTTCTAGCTACTTTAAAAGGTGTGATTTCATATGAAAATAAATTTAATTACCATTAAATTAAATATTTTATATTAAAATTTATATGAAATTAATTAAACTATATAATATATATATATATATATATATATATATATATATATATGCAAATATTTGTTCAATTACTATAATAAGGATGCACAAGTACATTTAATTTTTTTTTTTTTATAATGAATTCTAATTGTAATTTGAATTCGGTGCCTTGCAACTTTGAAAATTACTTCAATATTATTGAGTTAAACTCATTAATTATATTAAGTATATTTAATAATTTTATCCTTTTAAATATTAAAAAATCAATAAAGTACACAATAAATAATAAATATGCAATACATAATTGAGTTTTCAAATCATATGGTTATGCTTAAAACGTAATTAGAGTTATAAGCTTTAAAGGCCACAATGCGTCAAAAGGAAAAGATATAAACCTTGATCCTATGCTCGAAAACAAGCTCATAAAGCCTCTTGGACCTCTATAACCTAAATTTAAGGATAGAGTCCAAAGAAATGAACACTAAAGATCAATGTACTAATAAGGTAGTGTTAGTATTTTAATTAAGGTCAAAAAATTACATCTCTTATTTATATTGTTCTAAAATATAAGAATTTATATTAGTATTTAAGATTGAGAAAGTCGATGGTAAAACATTAACCCTCATCATTTTTAAAATAGTATTTAGTATTTTTTTACTATAGGATTAGAAAAAAAATAACACTACTATTTTCATATTTAATAGCTATTTTAATTATTATTTTATTAAATATTTTTATTTTAAATTATCATATAAATAGTTAGATATTAATAATTAATATCTAACAGTTAATAATTAATAAAATAATTGATAACTATTATAATAATTAATTATTACTATAACAGATAATATTGCTAAGCATACCTTACGTATCAAGCTCTAAAAGCGCTTCAGAGCTATGAAGGTTGGTGAGAAGGGAATTGCATGCATTTAGGAATTTAATTCAAGTCGCTAAGGCCTTAAATTCATGCAATTGACTAATTAATGCCTCGACCAACCTGTGATGACTTGAGTTGTATTCATTGGTGTTAATATAATAATAATAAGAAGAAGATTATAATCACATGCTATAATATTCAATATGAGCATATTACAATTTGAATAAAATGGCTAATATTCAGGACGAGAAGATTGGAATAATCCAATTGTACGAATTAGAATTTTTGGGGTTGGCCTTGTCAGCAGCAACGCAGCCGAGGGTTGATTCTATGCTGCCTCATTCTCATTTTCAACATAATCAAGTGCCGTGCTTGACACGATCTTTTAATGTTTTTAATGACTTGTTCGGTAATAAAATTAAAAATAAAAAATTAAAATATTTAGAAGTTTTAGAATTTTTTTAATTTATTAAATTTATAGATTGAGAATCTTCTCTCCCAATATATATATAGATCGAGAAAATTTTAATATAGTACTTTTTATTTTATTTTATTTTTTTTTTTTAATTTCTCCCGTCCCAAACAATATTAATTTATTTTCATCAACTCTATTTTTTGGCTTGGGAAACAAATACTTCTCATTATCTTATCTTCTATGTGTTGAAAATAACGATCCACCAAAAATATTAATATGAGTTTGATTTGCAATTAAATTGATAAATTTTATTTTTAAAATATTTAAAAAAAAATAATATTTTTAGTAATTTTTATCTCAAAATTTTTTTATAGATAACAAAATTTAATTCAAAATGTCTTATAATTTATAAATTAATTTAAATTTTTATACATAATTAAATAAATAAATTGAATTCATTCATAACCCTAAAAGATTTAAAGTTGAAATAAGATGACAAATGTCATGTGATCCAAAATATTGAATAATCTCACTTTATAAGTTATCCCTAAATCGAGATAAATACAATGACAAATTATACCATATACTTAGTGTACTAAAAAAATGTGAGATTGTACGTGGTTAAGTTGAAAGAACATCTAAAGAACATGAAGTAAAAGGGCAATATATAAGTGATTAAGTTATGTTGGGATTATAAATTCCACATCGGGAAAGTATAAACATAAAAAGGTAAATGTAAGTGGTTAGATTGCAACATTGACTTGACTGTCATTTTGATGTGTAAAGCAATTTAATCACTTATATAAGCTCGAATTAAAATGAATTAATTATAATTTTATTAGCACTCTCTTAGAATTTAATATGGTATCAGAGTCCGGACTGGGTTGTGGGTTTTTAGCCGCCTATAAGGCCGTATAATTGAGCCCGTATTGAATTAAAATACTAACTAATTGTCAAGTAACAACCATGTGGTTACACTTGAGGGGGGAGTGTTAGAAATCTCACATCAAAAAGATATGAAGTAAAAGGGCAATATATAAGTGGTTAAGTTGTAACATTAATTTGGCTAGTCATTTTGATGTGACTGACACTCTCTTTGAATTTAAAAGAGACTCATATGAAGAATTGGCGACAATCTCTTTGAAACTTTTTTCTCTGTCTAGATCTTTTCTTCTTGTTTTTTTTTTCACAATTTTCTTAGCTTTTTTTCTGTATTTTGTTGTTTTTATTTTTCTACATCTTTTTTTAATAACTTTCAAATCTGTCATTTTAAAATAGATTCTGTTGACCCCACAAGCTCAAAGGAGCATAGATTTTGATGATACCAAAACTCAACTAGAATCAAACTAACATTGTTTTAAGTGTTGTGTATCTCAAAGAAAAAGGACAAAAGGATTTCATGATGGATTCATGCTTATGAAGAAAGGATGACATTTTAAGGATAACACAAGACGAAGCAAAAAAGATAAAAGAAGAAAAGGTTACCTTCCAACGCTGCATTGAACATCAGAATTGAAGGTACATCTAGTATAGAAATTAGTTTTAATTTCTAGAATTACTTGTGAAAAGAATTGAGGAGTAAAAGTCAATGATGCTTATTTTTTAATCCCTCAAAAGATTTTTCTTTATTAATATTGGCCTAAAAAGTGTTTGACTATGATTTGGTGTAAAGTTTTATAGTTTTGAAAGTTATGCAGAAAAGTTTTCCTGGTATGCTAACTGGTTTGCTACTGATTTTAGTATGCTAACTGGTTTGCTATTTTCTCAAGTACGCTAACTGTTTCAACTCTGCACAACATCGCAGAAAACGACAAAATAACGGCTATTTTCTTGAAATTCGTATCTGTAACGTTCAAATGAGTTCTGCAACGGTAAAAAACGTTCCAAAGCTATAAATACACCTTCCTTTGGCCATTTTGCACTTAATGAAAATCCCTCTACTGTTCAAAATCTTTAAAGCTTTCATTCAAAGTGCTCAAAGTGATTTATTGCTCATCATTGGCTTATTTACTCAACTCTTCTTTATAGTTGCTGTTGTAATTGAGTGAGAGTGAGTTTTTAAACACATTATTATCATTTGTGAGAGGTCTTTCAAGCACCTATTGAAGCTTGGTTGTGATAAGTGTTTGGGATAACACTTGGTAGAAGTGTGAAGCTACTTGTAAAAGCTTTGTTGAGAAGATTTGTAAAGGGCTTTGTCTCTTGCCTTGAAAAGAGAAGAATAGTGGAGTGAAGACTCAAAGTGGGATCTTTGAGAGAGTGGATGTAGGCTAGTTAAAGCCGAACCACTATAAAAATTCCAGTGTTCATTTTCTCAACCCTTGCTCTTTACATTTTTGCAATTTAGCTTTATGATTGATATGCTTTTGCTGATATGAAAATTGATATCATATGCTGTTGATCTTGCTGCTATCTGAGAAAAATAGTTTCTCGCAAAAATCACGATATCCGATATATTCGCTGGTTATCTATTGTGCCGGATAGGATATCCGTATATCGCTCTAGTTCTTTGGATAAAAACGTATTCGCCATCGATATATTTACTGAATGCTTATATAGTCTGTTATATCAGTATACTGATTGCATACAGCTTAACCTTAAGTCAACTTGTCAATAGAGCTATATTGTTCATTTTTCACATTAGTTAATTTAGTTGAACCTAGCTACAATTTTCAAAGGTTTTGAGCAAGAACCGAAAATTGTTTTTAAAGTCCAATTCACCCCCCTCTTGGACATATTTTGGGACATCAGATTCTAATTTTTTTTTCCTCATAACTATCCTTGTAAGTAGAACATGAGTTTATTTGTTTCCTCTTTAATGGAAATCATTGTATTTCTTTATATATATATATATATATATATATATATATATATATATATATATATATATATATATATAGGTTGGGTATCATTATATTTTGCCTTTATTTTTATAGTGGTCCCACCTTTTTGTGAGGGTTTGATATTAATTTTTCTAAATAAAAGTATTGTTATTGATTTTATTTTATGTAGTTGGAGATTTTAGATCTTGATTTATAAATATGAATTTTCTATCAATGGAATCTAATAGTCTAGTATATTTCACTATTGATACATAGCGGCTTAAACTCATCTATGTATGTAATATATAACAAGTTTTTGAAAAATCAGTTTGGTTATAGGAGATTCAAAAATATTATTTTAATGATTAATGACTATTAGAAAGATTTATATTTATTATCAAGATCATATTCAAATGGAAAGATCCAATATCATAAATTTTAAATTTGATTTATAAAAGAAAATTAAATTAGATTTATAATGAAATTTTAAAAATTAAATAAGAATAATATAGTAAAATAATTCGTTAAACTGCATAAACACAAGAATTATAAGTATTAAAATAAAAAATTATATTTTCAATTTACTTTTTTAGCTTATAAAATAAATATAGATTTAATTTTTATTATAAATAATTAGATTAATTTATTTTTAAAATTTATAAATTAATTTAATCAGTCTATAAGTAAAAGTAAATACTTTCTAAACAAAGATATACATATACCAAAAATACTGATACTTTACCCAATAAATTCATTCGTCAACTCAGTTAATTTTGGCGAGGAATGAGCAAAAGAAAGGGGAAGGGTTGAGTGTTGGTTGGTCCGTTGCAAGAGGATAAAGAAATAGAAGTTTGCAACTACCATACCTAACTCTATCCCCACGGTTGAACATTTTATGGCAAAAGGCATGTGGGTTTTGATGCTCCCACGTTGTTTCCTATTGGTCTCATTTATTATTTTGTTTTCATCAATAATTCATAAATACACTGCCGATTGATAGGCATGTGATGATGTCAACTACAACGTCTATAGCATATATGTTTCCTATTGTCTTTTTCCATCATTTCTCTCTCTCTCTCTCTCCAATTAATCCGCTAAACGTGGTCAGAAATCAAATCCAAATAATTTCAATTTTCTTAAAATAATTTATTTTTATTCAATAAAAACACACCAATGAAATAACAATAGATGAATTACATAATAAAAACTAATCCTTTCCTTTTTTTTTATTATAAAAATAATTATTTTAAATAATTAAATAAAAATATTCAAAATTAAGATTTTTTTCATTTATAATAGATGTGATAAGAAAAAGAGTTGAATGAGTTGATAGATATAATTGCTTTTCTTAAAGATTGTGTATAATAAAAAAATACTTAAATATCTTTTTAATCTAATTTTACATAACAAACAAAAAGATATCGCCTTAGACTTTAAGGTATCAGAGGAGATTGTTATTTTGACAATCGCATGGAAAGAAAAGAAAATATTAATTGAAGCAATAGAGAGGGCATGCATGCATGCACAGTAGTTAATTTGTTCATACCTTATAGCACGAGAACACAAACCACTAGAGCTAATCAAGTCATTGCATGTGACAAGGAAACAAACCAAGAAAGTAAGTGAACATGACTTGAATGATTCTGTGCCCTTTTTTATAAGTAGTTAGGCTCTTCTATTTAAGCTAAGCTCCTATTTGATTCTGTGGCACATTTTCTTAGTCAAAAATCAAATATTAATATAATTTTAAAAAATAAAAAAAAATTAATTTTCATCTGTTGATTAACCAAACCATGATTAATTTCTTTTTATTATTTTTAATACATTATAATATTTTTAAAAGAACAAAAGACTATTAAAATTTGAATCTTTACTTTGGATATTGTAAGCAATAACTTTCATCATATTCAGACTTTTTATTCAGCTAATTACTAGAGGTAGATAAAATATTAAGAGAGAGTAGGGAGTGTTACTCTAGTTCAAAATTTCTTATATTATAAAGAGTTAAGTTACAATTTATAAGTTACAATTTATTTTTTTTTTATAGAATAGAAAATATATTTCATTAATTGAATATAGAGTGCAAAAAGTAAAATATAAATCAATATATTGCATAAATGAAATTAATCACTCATATGAAAAATATAAAAAATTTGAAAGATACGATAATATTGACAAAGTATATATGCTGGCTAATAGGTAGGGTATGCGCTTAACTATTCAATTCTACTATTTTTTTCATGAGCCCCATTAGATGACATCCAAAAAGTAATTATTTGCACATCGTAAAATATTCTTCTCCAAAAAACAAAGTAGCTCACCATATGACAAAAACACATAATAAGTTCATTAAAAGAGAAAAACACAAGGGAGTCATACACTTAAAATCTATCAATGAGGACAAATATAAGAGTTTATTCACTCAAAATCTATTAATAATGATAGATATGATAAAATATGTCATATACTGTTGCAAACGAATACAAATATGAAAGTTATTAAAAAAAACAAAAAAACTAAAAATTATAATTAATATAAATTGATTCTACTATGGAAATCAATTGTTGAATCAAATATTTTCTCTACTTCTGATTTTATGTCAAATATAATCAATACATAGAAGGCTACGATGACTAGCTTCATTTCTGAACACTAATTTTTTTTTTTCTCATAATGATCAAGAAAATGTTATTATTTATATTTGATGTTTACATTTGTATATGTCTGAGCCTATCCTTTTTCCCTTTTGTTCATACTTTGGTTTTGATTTTGATTTTGATTTTGATTTTTTTTTCTGGCTTTCCTTAGGTTTTCAATCTTCTTGCTTGTTTTGAAATGGTTAAAGAATATTTGGAACTACTATGATAAAATTAAATTTCTCATACTAAAAATGCCCAATTTGGATACAATGAACCCTTATTTACACCCTTAAAATCTGAATTCCCCAAGTTTTGTTTCATTTGCTTGAATTATATGATTTGCTAGGTGAGTTATGATGTGAATCATGACAGATACAAGACTGCCATTGTGCAAAACGTTTCTTGCATTGTAAGTGAAGAAGTAAAAAGATTGTTCAGAGAATCAAACAGCCAACAAAGACAAAAATACATAATTGTGTCTCTGCCAGTGTGAAAAGCTCCATCTCAATCCAGAAGGTTACATGGCCTGGCCGTGTAATTCAACCAAAAGACATGGCATGGCCATGTTGACAGTTGCTAGAGCAAAGGATGAGCTTGTTACTTTACTCTTACATTTAACATATTAAAGATTAGGATGATGAAGTGGACTAGACGTGGGACTTAATTAAAGCTTCAACGATGTTTCAAGTTTCAATTTAGTCCATATGCAATTAAGGTTATAGTTGAAATTTTGCTTGATTAGGGTTTTATTCATTAAACTAAGGCAGTTGCCACCTTCTAATTTCCTTTTAATTTCGGAAGAAAAGTAATTATTAGGAACTATTTTTGTTAAATTTTCTTTTCCTAAATAGATTATTAGTCAATTGGGTATTGTAAACCCATATTTTATATCCTTTTGAATGCATACTTAATACAGACAGCCAGGAGCCTAATGATAATAATACCAGAGGATGCAAAAAAAAAAAAAAAATTCTAAGGCACCCTAGAGGCATTTGGAATGGTTAGAAAGACATTATAACAATAAAATAATTAATTTAGGAAAATTAAGATGTTATATTAGGAATTAAAGACTTTTAGTAATTCAATTAGACCTGGATAGAGCCTAGATGTTGTGCCACTTGACTATATATAGGGTTAGGCTTTCCAAAGTCTCAATTGGGCAAAAGAAACCCTTTCTAGCTTGGCTGAATGGCGAAGCTCACCAAGCTTGATTGCATTAGGCCAATCACATGGGGTAAAATGGGCTTATGGGCTTTTATTTTAAGCTTCATGTAATTAACAAAATAAAATAAAATAAGATAAATATGATTGCAATTATCAACGGCTGCCAAATTTTCTATAGATAAATATGATAGGATTTATTTTATTTTAATTAGAATTACTAGTTGCATTAGGATATTAGGTTTAACTATCCTTTTTCTCATATATATACCCCTTTATTTTCATATTCAAGGCATGAAAAATATTAGGAAAAGGACCCTATAACTAGCATGGAGGCTTTGTTCATCCATTGAAGATTTCTTCACACACATTCTAATAGGGCCAATCAGCACACATACACCATAAACACATTCACCTTAGTTCTCATATAGTTTCTAGGTTAATTTAATTAATCACTTTAAAATTCTTTTGTGTTATTGTTATTTTGCCATTCTTAAGTCTTTCAAAATGCCAAAGGAGTTTGAACATCCAAGGAAAATTAATTCTATAGAGATAATATTTGAATGAGCATCTTGTACTCCATTGCATGCGATTCTTATCACTTTTCTATAGTTTAAATTTTAGGTTATAAGCAACTTCTTTTGCTTTTGTAATTTTTTCCAATGAATTTTTTTCTGGGTATTTTCTATATGAAATAGCCTTTTAAATCACTTAAAATTTGTTTTTTTTTTTAATAATTAGTTATGATGTTTTGAACTTATGACCTGATGAAACCTGATTTTGGGAAATATCCGATTTTGATTAAATTGTTTCTAGTTGAATTTGAGCTTTATCTAATTGGCTTTTTTTTTTGTTAAATTGCATCTTAACATGTTAGCTTCATGCCCATAATTTTAGATTTTCCAAATCAACAAGAATTTATATGCATTATTTTTATAAAAAAGGTGGTGAGATCTGCCATAGTTTCAGGTTGCATGTTTTAATTTGTTTTTGCAAACTAAATCATGCATGTTTTGTTTAATTTCTTTTTTTTTTTTCAAGTTATAGTATGCATGTTAGGTAATTTCCTTTAATTTCTCATAATTTTCCATGTTATGCATGTTAGTTGGGGTTTGTAAATGGCTATTATAACTATGTTGAGATTTCAACTCTTTCCTTCTCTTTCTTGTCTTTAGTATAGGTTTAATTGATTTTATAATTGTATTATGTATGTTTATGTTATAACAAGCATGCAAATCTAAGGCACACATAAATCGCACAATCACACAGTATTAAAAAGAGAAGAAGAATAACACATGATTTAACGTGGTTCAACCGTAAGGTCTACGTCCACGGACAAGATAAGAGAAAAAGTTCCACTATCAAAATACAATCAATCAGAATTCTCAAACCCTAACCCCAGTGTGTTTCCCGAATATCTCACAATTTCACCGCAAAGGATAGAATATTACAATATTTATATTGGCCCATACCGCGAGGGCGTTGCCCCCGCACCCCTAAGGAGATCAGTTGTGGGCTTCGGGCCAAGGCCTATCAGCCTGTGCCCTGCGTTATCACCACAGATCTCACTTTTTATCCCAAATCAGGTCGCAGCACGAAACTTTCGGGTCTAGTCGCAGCACAAAACTTTTAGGTCCGAAAAATATATCCAAAATGAAGGAGCAGAAGCATGAAAAACTTAAGTTTAGAACATTGAATTCAAAATTTTTTCACCTAGGGTCTCATGCATCATGCAAAATTTATTTTTATTTATTTGATTTCAATGATAAATAGTATATTAAAACTCTTTTAATATATTTTTGGATCTATATTTACCATTTAAGATTTTAAAATTAACAGATTAATTCATTAGAACCCTAGATTAGATCAAGAACAAGTACACTAACCTGTTTGATGCATTGCAGTGTGTTTGGCACCTTTGGGATGCGCCTAGGACACCAAATGTTGTCCCTCTAGCTTGTCCACACCAAGATCACCATTGGCAGCCCCTTGAACAGCTTCTAAATCTTTTCTAATCAATTAGAAAATTAGGTTTTGCCTTTTAAGAGATTACAGATGTAAACAGGACACTAGAAACGATTTTTAGTATTTTTAATTCAAGAGATTGTTGGCTAATCTCTTTGAATCGATGAGAGATGAAGAAGAAAAGAGGGGAGATGTTCTTTGGGTGGCGGCACCAAAGAAGAACAGCAGCCACACGTTTTACTCTTTCATAACAATACTTATATAGCTAAGTCATCACTTAAAACCCTTGCCACATGTCACTTTCTGATTGGCTCTTGGTTTAATTGACCCAATCACATTGTGCCAAAACCTATATTTAATCTTAACTTTGATCATCTTACATGATTAAAAGACAAATGGCAAGCTTATGTGTAGTGCCATGTATCACCATCTCATGGTGCCACATGTCACCATCTCATGGTGCCACATGTCACCCTGTGACATGACCAAAATACCCCTATGTCTTAATTTTGAGTTCTCAATCCAAAATAATTATTTATCTTCTTCTAATCAATTTATATCAAATATAAATTAATTAATTAATCTCTATTAATTAATTTCTCATAATTAAATTCATATTTAAACACTATAAATATAAATTTAACTTATATTATACATCAATTAACCTAGATTTGGTTTCAAGCCATGCTAGGAACTTTGCAATCTAATTACAAACCAAACCTATTTAATTAATCAATTAAACTCTTTAATTAATTAATTAAATCATATTTAATTTGGTGATTACTTATATATGTGTGTGACTTACTAGGCTCATCACTAATTGGCAATAAGACATGATATCAACTCTTAATACCATCAGAACTCTTTCTTATCATAAATGATTTCTCTAAATCATTTTATGTACCTCATAGACTATGGTTAACATCTAGCATAGCATGCCATGGCCACCCAATTAGTAATAAGGTTTACCTTAAATGAACCTATAATCATATATTACCATGCACTAGAATCTCTGTTACAAAATCTCAATTCGAGCTGGAGTCATGGTTTATATCAAACCCCATTTGCTATGAATATTATATTCTCTTTTAATTCTAGTTCTTGATTAAAAAGATTTTTCTCATCAGAAACTCTTTTCTGATTAAATCTATCTGTCCTGGCCAGGAACTTGAAGTATCAAGAACAATTAAATGAACATAGGATTTTATCCCTATTTACTTAGAGAAACAGATTCCATCTTGATCAACATCTATCTCCATATATAACTAATAGGAGCTAACACATGCCCATATACCCATACACAGTACAAGTATGAAAATAGTATCAAACTCAAACTACCTATATATAAGATAACTGTACTATATCAGGTCTGAAGGTTATATGCACTAATATGATTTATGACAATACACTGACAAGAGTAAACTCCATGTGCTTATCATAAATATCACTGATTCGGCCTACTTATCATGTATAAGTGCCTATCATGTTTGTTATATAGCATGAGACTCACCATTCTATCTTATTTACATCTCATATAAATAACTTGGGAATAAACATGATTACAATCTTTCTTAATAAGTCATATCCTTATTGTGAAGTATCCTCGATTGTAAACCAATTTATGATACTTTGTGCTAGAAATACTCTCACTCATATTCTTAACAACTTAAGAATAGAATTTCTAATAAAATATCAATGGACATTTTCTATTACACATAAATATATTATGTAAATGGAAAAGTAAAAATGCCTTTTATTAATAAAATATGTACAAGATACATACTAAATGATATGCTCTAGGGCATACTACTAACAATCTCCCACTAGCACTAGAGTCATTCATTACAATATCTTAGACTCATCTTCTCAAGATGTCAGTCTAGCTGAGTTTGTGACATAGGCTTACTGAACGGATCAGCTAGATTTTCAGCTGATGCTATTTTCTGCATGGCTACATCACCTCGCCCAACTATTTCTCTGATAATGTAGTAGTGCCTTTCTATGTGTTTGGATTTCTGGTGAGACTGGGGTTCCTTAGCCTGTATGACTGCACCATTATTGTCACAGTGAAGTGGAACTGCTGACTCAATGGAAGGAACTACTGCAAGTTCTGTCACGAACTTCTTTATCCAAACAGCTTCCTTTGCAAAGATCTCGATGCAAAGAATATACTCACCTACGTAGTGGAATCTGCAGTCGTACTCTGTTTGGAACTCTTCTAACTAACTGCACCTCCATTATAAATGAACACATATCCAGAGGTAGACTTTCTATCATCGATATCTGATTGAAAATCAGAATCGGTATAACCATCCAATTGCAAGTCACCATCTCCATAAATCAAGAATTAATCCTTAGTTCTTCTCAAGTACTCAAAGATGTTCTTGACAGCTATCCAGTGTTCCAAACCTAGATTGGATTGATACCTTCTAGTCAAACTAACAACATATGCGATATCCAGCCTAGTACACAACATTACATAAATTAAACTTCCAATAGCCGAAGCATATGGAATCCTGACCATTTTATCTCTTTCTTCAGGTGTCTTTGGAGACATCTCTTTAGAAAGGTGGATACCATGTCTCACTGGTCACAATCCTGTCTTGGAATCAAGCATGTTAAACATTTTTAACACCTTTTGAAAGTATAGACTTTGGAATAAACCAATTATTCCTTTCGCTCTATCTCTATAGATGCGAATCCCAAGAATATAGGTTACCTCCCCTAAGTCTTTCATGGAGAATGTATTTGACGACCATACCTTTACAGTTGTCAACATACCTGTGTCATTACCCATCAATAGAATGTCATCCACATATAAGACAAGGAAAGTGATAGCACTGTCACTAACCTTCTTATATACACATGGCTCATCTTCATTTTTTATAAAACCAAAGGATTTAATGGCTTCATCAAAACGGATGTTCCAACTCCTCGAAGCTTGCTTCAACCCATAAATGGATTGCTTTAGCTTGCATACCTTGAAACTATCTTGGGATTCAAAACCCCTAGGTTGTTCCATGAAAATGTTTTCTTAAATGTATCCATTGAGAAAAGTTGTTTTGACATCCATCTGCCAAATCTCATAATCATAGTATGCAGCTATTGCTAATAGAATCCTAATTGATTTAAGCATGACAACAGGCGAGAAAGTCTCTTCATAGTCGATTCCTTGCCTTTGGCGAAACCCTTTCACTACTAGCCTTGCCTTATAGGTCTCTACCTTTCCATCAGAACCAATTTTCTTCTTGAAAACCTATTTTCTTCTTGAAAACCTATTTGTTCCCTATAGGTACAATACCTTTGGGTGGGTCAACAAGATCCCAAACTTGATTCTTGTATATGGAATCAATCTCGGATTTCATAGCATCAATCTATTTTGAAGAGTCTATATCTGATATAGCTTCTTCATAGGTAAGTGGATCATCTCCATGATCAACTTCTTCATGAGTAGACAACTTTTGTTCTTCTTCATGAAGGAAATCATATCTCACTGGTGGGTGAGATACCCTGGTTGTTCTACGAGGAATAGCTGTAGATATTTCATCAATAGGTGTAGGTTGACTAGATGGATCTCTATCCATCTGATTTGTTGGTTGGTCAAAATTCTCCAATTCTAACTCTATTTGCCTTTCTTTGCCTCCTTCTTGAACAAACTGTTATTCAAGAAATGTGGTATCTCTACTTATCACAACTTTTTGTGATGCAGGCAAATAAAAATAATATCCAAAACTATCTTTTGGATATCCAATAAATCGACCCTCTTCTGATCTGGTTTCTAATTTATTAACGTTCAGCTTTTTGATATAAGCTGCACAACCCCAAATCTTAATATGCTTAAGACTTGGTTTTCTTCCATGCCATATCTCATAAGGTGTGGAAGAAACTGATTTTAATGGAATCCTATTCAGAACATACAAAGCTGATTCTAATGCAAATCCCTAAAAGGAGATTGGCATATGAGTATAGCTCATTATACTACGTACCATATCCAATAGGGTATGATTTCTCCTTTCTGATACACCATTCAGCTGTGGTGTTCCTGGAGGAGTCAGCTGAAAACAATGCCATGCTCTCTCAAGTATTCATCAAATTCAATACTCAAGTATTCACCTCCATGATCTGATGGAAGAGCTTTAATACTTTTTCCTGTTTGATTTTCTACTTCAGATTTAAATTCGTTGAACTTTTCAAAGGATTTATGTTTGTATTTTATCAAATACAAATACCCAAACCTTGATTTATCATCAGTAAAGGTAATAAAGTAATGAAAACTGCTTCTAACCATTTCCTTAAATGGACCACATACATCACTATGTATTAGTTCCAAAATATTTTTTAGCTCTTAATCCTTGTCCAACAAGGGTGATCTAGTCATTTTGCTCTGAAGATAGGATTCACAAGTTGGAGTAGGCTCAGAGCCCAATGAAGATAAAATCCCCATTTTCTTCCATTTTGCAATCCTATCTTCTGCAACATGACCTAATCTTAAGTGCCAAATATATTTTAAACTTGAGTTGATTTTCATCATGGCATTGCATTCTTTTTTAGATTGCTATACTCTGGGCAGTTCCCTTTCAGTGCCCATCCTGCTGGCAGTGGAAACACTTTCCTTTGCCTCCATTAGCTTTATTTTTCCCTTTCTGTTTAGTTATTTTCTTGGAAATCTGAGGTTTCTTTTTCTTATTGCCTTTCTTCTTGTTAGACTTTCCAGCAGAAGAAGATGCAATCAAGGCTACCTCTTTTCCTTTATTACCTGACATATTCTTTTGGGCAATAACCAGCATATTGAGTAAACTAGCCAAGGTGCATTCCTACTTAGTCATATGGAAATTTGTCACAAAATTCCCAAAAGACTCAGGAAGGGACTGAAGGATCAAATCTGTTTACAACTGGAAATCCATGTTAAAGTCAAGATGTTCCAGCTGCTCAATTAGCAGAATCATCTTGTGGACATGATCCCCAATATTCTATCCCTCAGACATCCTCATGCGGAACAGCTGCCTAGATATCTCATACCTAGCATTCCTGCTGTGCTCACCATACAACTCTTATAGGTGAAGGAGGATCTCACTCGCACTCTGCATGTTCTCATGCTACTTCTGTAACTCATTACTCATAAAAGCAAGCATGTAACACTTGGCTCTTATATCATGCTCCTTCCACTTGTCCATAGTTTCATGTTCCTTTTGTGTGCCCTCTGGAAAGGAACCAGAAACCTGTGAGTCTAGAACATATCTAATATGTTCAAGGCTTAGGATAAGTTTCAAATTTCTTAGCCAATCAGATAAATTAGGTCCTGTCAACCTATTGCGATCAAGTATGCTTGCAAGGATATTAGATGGTGGTGGTTGTTCTGTGCTCATTATTATCAGAAAATTAACTACAGAAAATAACCAGATTAATTAGTAAATGTATCATGTAATTAACCAAAATGATTTGGTCTTTTAATCAAATTGGTCCTCCCACTAACTTAGCGAATCCTACACTTCCAAAGTAGATAACGGAAATCCTAATTGGATGGATTTCTAGTGGGTGATTGAATTCTTATAATTCTATTGATCATCCTTAGGTACATCCATTATTGGAATTGCAATAAACTATAAGTGAGCAACTCCTTGCCCATCACATCTCATGTGAGGTTCAATCCTTTACATAGCCCCTAATGCTCAAAATCTCAGGTACATCCATTATTGACTTATCTTACATTAGTTAAGTTGATCCCATTGAGCCAGTAATTATGCAAATAATTTTAATGTCCTCAAGTACATCCAATATTGGCCACCAAACCATTTATATATTTATAAAATCTCATGCTTAACAATTATTCTTAAGAAAATCACTTAAATTAATTGCATCTTATGTAAGTATTTAAAATTTCTTAAAATAATTGCCTCAATGGAGGGCCCATATTATAATTACTTTAATTATAGCATTTCTAACTTAATCATTTGTTTGGAAGATTTTGTGGTCATCCTAATTAATATTAAGGTCTCACTTTGCACATTATCCAATTAGCATGCATATATCATATACTTGCATACATTACCATACATCTCATGCATTCATGGATAATAAATAAATATAGTATGATCATGGACTTTCTAAGGGATTCAATTCTGAGCCACCAAGAATTGAATCAGGACATTCCTAGGTGCATTTCATTCATTCATATTACAAGAGTTGCTGAAGGAGTACATAATTAACACTTGATCTTGAATTCCTCCCACTGTTCTCACCAATGCTCTTGACCTCCTTGTTCTTCTTGCAATCCAATTACATAGTAATCCTTGGCATACCAAGATGAATTTATAAGAACTAAATAAATGAAATTATAACTCAAAAATTATTACAACCTTAATAATACATGTCCAAAATAAATTAAAATAAATTAATTAATTTACAACCCAAAGAAGCATAAAAAAATAAATCCAATCACATTAGTCTTTTATAGTCCATGATCATCCATCATGCATATCACTATTTAACAATTAAATAAAACATACATACTTAAATTAAATTAAATATCTCATATTCAACTTAAAAATCCAGATTTGAATATGATTCAAACAAATTAAAAAATTCAGATTTGAATCACATTCAAACAAATCTAAAAATTCAGATTTGAATCACATTCAAACAAATTCAAAAATTCAGATTTGAATCACATTCAAACAACTTTAAAAATTCAGATTTGAATCACATTCAAACAACTTTAAAAATTCAGATTTGAATCACATTCAAACAACTTTAAAAATTTAGATTTGAATCACATTCAAATAACTTTAAAAATTCAGATTTAAATCACATTCAAACAACTTTAAAAATTCAGATTTGAATCAAAATTTAATTGTGTGATTAAAATAACTAATTAAACATTTTAATTAGTCATGGGCCTAATTATGGGCCTTGAAACCAAGCCCACAAACAAGCCCAAACAGCCATGCACATGGTTGAATGCATCAAACCATACGCACCATGGTGTTCTTCATCAAGCCGCCACATTTATTGGTCCAACCAGTAATGAAACAATCATCTCATGATCAAATCACACAATTAAATCATTTGTCAACAATCTAAATGACAAATATAGTGGCTCTGATACCAATTGAAGGAGCAAAAGCATGAAAAACTTAAGTTTAGATAATTGAATTCAAAAATTTTTCACCTAGGGTCTCATGCATCATGCAAGATTTATTTTTATCTATTTGATTTCAATGATAAATAGCATATTAAAACTCTTTTAATATATTTTTGGATCTACATTTTCCATTTAAGATTTTAGAATTAACAGATTAATTCATTAGAACCCTAGATTAGATCAAGAACAGGTGCACTAGCCTATTTGATGCACAGCAATGTGTTTGGCACCTTTGGGATGCGCCTAGGACACCAGATGTTTTCCCTCTAGCTTGTCCATACCAAGATCACCATTGGCAGCCCCTTGAACAACTTTTAAAGCTTTTTCAATCAATTAGAAAATCAGATTTTGCCTTTTGAGAGATTACAGATGTAAACAGGACACTAGAAATGCTTTTTAGTATTTTTAATTAAAGAGATTGTTGGCTAATCTCTTTGAATCGATGAGAGATGAAGAAGAAAAGAGGGGAGATGTTCTTTGGGTGACGGCACCAAAGAAGAACAGCAGCCACACATTTTACTCTTTCATAACAACACTTATATAGCTAGGTCATCACTTAAAACCCTTGCCATATGTCACTTTCTGATTGGCTATTGGTTTAATTGACCCAATCACATTGTGCCAAGTGTCAAACCTATATTTAATCTTGATTTCGATCATCTTACATGATTAAAAGACAAATGGCAAGCTTATGTGTAGTGTCATGTGTCACCATCTCATGGTGCCACATGTCACCCTGTGAAATGACCAACATACCCCTATGTCTTAATTTTGAGTTCTCAATCAAAAATAATTATTTATCTTCTTCTAATCAATTTATATCAAATATAAATTAATTAATTAATCTCTATTAATTAACTTCTCATAATTAAATTCATATTTAAACACTTTAAATATAAATTTAAGTTATATTATACATCAATTAACCTAGATTTGGTTTCAAGCCATGCTAGGAACTTTGCAATTTAATTGCAAACCAAACATATTTAATTAATCAATTAAACTCTTTAATTAATTAATTAAATCATATTTAATTTGGTGATTATTTGTGTATGTGTGTAACTTACTAGGCTCATCACTAATTGGCAATGAGACATGATATCAACTCTTAATATCATCAAAACTCTTTCTTACCATAAATGATTTCTCTAAATCATTTTATGCACCTCATAGACCATAGTTAACACCTAGTATAGCATGCCATGGCCACCCAATTAGTAATAAGGTTTACCTTAAATGAACCTATAATCATATGTTACCATGCATTAGAATCTCTCTGTTACAAAATCCCAATTCGAGCTGGAGTCATGGTTTATGTCAAACCCCATTTACTATGAATATTATGTTCTCTTTTAATTCCAGTTCTTGATTAAAAAGATTTTTCTCATCAGAAACCGTTTTCTGATTAAATCTATCTGTCCTGGCTAGGAACTTGAAGCATTAAGAGCAATTAAATGAACATAGGATTTTATCTCTATTTACTTAGAGGAACAGATTCCATCTTGATCAACACCTACCTCCATATATAACTAGTAGGAGCTAACACATGCCCATATACCCATACACAGTACAAGTATGAAAGCAGTATCAAACTCAAACTACCTATATACAAGATAACTGTGCTATCTCAGGTCTAAAGATTATATCCACTAATATGATTTATGACAATACATTGACAAGAGTAAACTCCATGTGCTTGTCATAAATATTACTAGTTCGGCCTACTTATCATGTATAAGTGCCTATCATGTTTGTTATATGGCATGAGACTCACAATTCCATCTTATTTATATCTCATATAAATAACTTGGGAACAAACATGATTACAATCTTTCTTAATAAGTCATGTCCTTATTGTGAAGTATCCTCGATTGTGAACCAATTTATAATACTTTGTGCTAGAAATACTGTCACTCATATTCTTAACAACTTAAGAATAGAATTTCTAACAAAATATCAATGGACCTTTTCTATTACACATAAATATATTATGTAAACAAAAAAGTGAAAATGCCTTTTATTAGTAACATATGTACAAGATACATACTAAATGATATGCTCTAGGGCATACTACTAACACAAAATTCAAGCCATAAAAATAACAGTTCAATTGGACTTTTATATGAAAGATGACTTAGTAGTGATGCATATAGGGTAACTTGGTAACTTAAAGTTCTAATTATGCATGATTAGAAATAATAACATGCTTAGGACACCACCCCCCCCCCCCCCCCTGTGCCACTCTTGTTGACTATCCTTATTATGCTTCATTCTTTGTTTAACATGCTTTAATTTGTTATATAACATGTAATATGACTTTGCATATAATGAACTTAGGAACATGCTAACTCGAGAAAGATGGTAAACATGGTAACTTAACTTTAACTTAAAAATAAGGCATGCTTAGGTAATTATATGCATGTATATTTGTTTGATTATATGAACAAATTGAGTGTTATCTTAATATGCATAAACTATATAATACCAAGGATTTAAACAAAATAGAATAATAAGACAGATTTTAGAAAATACTAGTAGAGGTTGGCTCTTCTTATAAGATAAGTTTAGGTAGAGAGGTGCCTGACACCTTTCTTCTTTCATACCACTATTCCGATCCTAGGTCCATTGGGCATGTGATGAAGTCTACAAGGGGTAAGTCATCATCCATGTCTCTTTTGAAGTATTTGTCCCAATTATTAACTAGGTGGCAACTCCATTCTTCTGCCTTACTGGTGTTAATATCTAAGTATAATGGAAGTGTTATGAAAAGACAATGCTAAACTAAGTTCGAGGGTATTACAAGTATCTTTGATTGATTTCATATTTAGTGCCCAAGTTTACTTCTTGATTATTTTTCTTTGTTATTTCTTGTTTAGTATTACTTCTTAATTCCTATTTAGTGTTCATGTACGCACCATGTAAAGGGGAGAACATCCATTGTAAGAGATTAATTGTTGATTGATAATAAAAGTACCGCTATGCTTAATTTTTGCAATTCATATGCAAACAAGTTTTGTTTAATGGCAAATATGTATCGAATCTTATCACTCTTCTTCTACCTTTCTTGAGTGTGGTGATTCAACCTAATTGCTTTTGTTTGTAGCAATCTCTATCTTATCAAATAGAACTAATTAGTCTTTCTTTGTTAATTAATCATAAAAATAAACATCAACTTAATTCATTCTTGTTTAAGTTAAACCAATCATATTAACATAGTAAACCCTAGTCACATCCCTGAGTGTTTTCGCACATAACTCATTCCAATATATGTTAAACACCCTTTTGTTTACTTGACTAAATTATTCTTATCTCAACTAAGGCACATCAAGTTATGTAAATGATATTGTTCCTAATGGAAAGAAAGAGGGAATTAGGATTTTCGAAAGTTTATGAGAGGGAGGACAAGGGAGAGAGACCAAAAGAAAAGGTAAGAAGACATTTAGTTGAGAGGGATAGTAAAGAGATTTTTGGGGTGTATGAGAGATAAGAGATAAGAAGAATAACGAAAGAGAAAAAGCAAGCATACAAAAATTTGAAGTACCTGATATTTTGGATAAAAGAAAAGAAGGAAGGGAGCATAAAAAGAGAGAGTGAGAGAGATAGAAAATAATAAAAGAATAGCATGATCTATTTTTGTTACTTTCTACCTTATTATTTGGATAAAATTTAGATAAAAATCAAACAATATGAATGTTTTTATTTTAAATTGAAGCGCAAACATACATTAATTATGATTTAGGCCAAATCTCAAGAGAAATTATAATCTACTATATAAAAATGATAAATATGTAAACTTAGCGGTGAAATTAACAAGAATTAATTATCATATTAATGTTAACCTTTTAAAAGTTTTTAAAATAAAATCATAATCATAAAATCATGATAATATAATTTTATTAAACTCACTAATGAATCCAATTAAATCGAAAATAGATGATAAAATTAATTGGACCTTCAATTTAGAAAAACAAAATCATAAAATGCTCGATTACTAAAGGAATGAAGAAAAATAGTAAGGTGGCATGTGAGAGCAGCAGAAGGTTGCCTGGTCAAATTGGTAAGATGCTGACAACTTACGTGGCTATGAGTCACATGATTATAGAGATGTATATCCACTTAAATAAAATAAAATAAAATAATTTAATAATAATTTTAATATTTTTGAAATTTAAATTTAGTTATTCAATTTTAAATATCAAATTTAATTATTTTTAACTTTTTAATATAATTAATTCTCATCAAAATTGCATAATTTTAGATACGATTTATAACAATTAGGCCATATTTGACATGGTGTAATTAAAGTTGTAATGCAATCGCTATTACATTGCATATTTGATTATATTGTTCGGTAATACAAAAAAGTTAACGTAACAAATGATAATTTCATAATGTAATTAATTATATTTAAAATATTATAATGGTCATTCCATACAAAAATGGATATAATTATGATTACTTTTTTTTATTTTTTAATTTATTCTCAATACTATTATGATCACCACTACTTGGCTACTATTACTGCTATATCACCACTACTCTAACTCTAGCATCATGACCACCATCACCATATTATTACTATCATTGTTATCAATGTCGCTTGATCATCATTATCACCACTTAATTATTATCACCTCTACCATCACCTAGCCACGACTACCACCATTATCTCACATTGTCACCGCCACGACCATTTAATTACTATCACTCGACTACTAATTACTGTAACCATTACCATTTATTATTAATATTATGAATAAATTAAATATTAAAATAAAAATTATTATTATATTACACTACTTATATTTTTATTTTACAATCAAACAGAGTAATGTAATGACAATTACATTACATTACAATTTTAATTGCATTATATAATTGACTACATTGAATTACATTATACTCTATGTAATGTAACCTTAGTTCTTTCATGAAAATCTCATATCTTTAATTTTAAAAAATTTATTTTAAATAATAAAATATTCTTTATTAAACTTGATTTATAAATAAAACAAAAAAAGAAATATTCTATATGTAAAATTAATAAATTTCACATAAAATTATCTTTTGATAAGATTTTAAATGGGTAAAAAAATCTATTTAAGTGAGAATTTCATTTGAATTTAAGTCTGCAAAGTTAATTCAAGGTTGTGACATTATATAAGTGTTAGTGAAAAAAAATTATTTCATGTATTTATAATAAAATAATTATACATACGATAATTATATTCTTAAATTTTTTGTTTATCAAAGATAATAATATAAGGTCATATTTTGTATGAGATAATTAAAATTATAATATAATTGTGATTATATTATGTATTTAATTATATTATTTAATAATAAAAAAATTAAAGTAATGGGATAGCAATTATATAATATAATCAATTACATTTAAAATAACGTAATTATCATTACATATAAAAATAGATATAATTACTTTGTTTGAATTTTTTTATCTATTATCAACACTACTACTATCATTACTATTCGCTCAATAATACTATCACCACCACTACCTTGTAACCACTACCATATTATTATCATCTTGTTACATCATTGTTATCACCATCACCAATACTACCACCACCACTTGACCACTGCAATCACCATTTAGCCACTATCACCTTTACTACTACCTGATCACTATCTCATCTTACCACCGCTACCGAATCACTGTTGTCACCGCTGCCACTATCATTACTACTATCACTTAACTACCACTATCACTTGATTATCAATCACTACAATTATTACAATTTATTATTAACATAATAAATAAAATAAATATTAAAATTAAAAATATTATTATATTAAATTATTTATATTCTTATTTTATAATCAAATATAAAAATATAATAATAATTATATTATATTACAACTTTAATTGATTTACATTAGATTACATCAACCTCTAAAAACATCACCTAAATTTCTTGGCTGGAACTCTTAAGAGATGGCGAGTGAGAAAAAGCGCGTGGAAGACAGAGAGAAGGATACGGTATTGATTAAAAGGCATTGCATGTGAGGGCGGTAGTTATGGCAGTTAAGTGTCAAAAGAAATGGCATAAACGCAAGGACAATTATTACATGGACCAGTTCCTTCATTATTATTATTATTCCGCCCGGGTGTATCATATGATTATTTTTTAATTTAATTTCCTTCTTTTCAAATAATAAATTCTGATATTATAAGAATATATAATCATGATTAATGGTTAGGAGATTTTCTTTTGCCAATGGATAAGATATGTAGGTTATGTTATAATGCTAAGAAGGAATATTACATTTTGTCATATTTATTTAAATGAAATTTAATCATATTAACATAACAAATAATTAAAATTATAAAATATAAATATAAATATAAATAAACAAAAGTGGTTTGTTTCAAAGTTTAGAGTTTAATATATAATTAAAAATTATAACTAGAATGTTAAATAAACATATGAATTTTTAACAAATAATTAATTGCAACTTTAATTACTAAAGAAAATACAAAACTAAAGAAGATATAGTTATTATTAAATGAAACAAGACACCATAAATTTACTAATTAATATTAACATTTTCAATAAAAATCTTCCTGTGACACCCCTTACCCGTCTATAGTATAGCCAAGCAAGATATGTCACACTGTGTACCGGAACACCATATTTTATCTCAATTATTTTTCTCCTTAATTTATTTCTTAATGATGATGAAATGCAATTTGGAAGATTTGACTCATTTAAGTCATTTATAGAAACTATAAATTCATTTGAGGTTCTGAAAATTTTATATAAAATCTCGCAGAGTACCGACTAAAAATGGAGAAAACAGTTCTTCGGAACCTGTGAAAAACATTTCAAATAATCATTTTATTCCACAACTCCCAATTATCACATTAATTTTCAATAATTTCTCATCAATTTCTCAAACTTTTCAATCATTCAATTCACATCATATTTATACTCAAATCATAGATAAATACTCAACTTTCATTTATGAACACCATTTACAGATAATTTCATTAATACATAATCACATAAGTTTCAATATACATGACAAAATAAAAGTTTAATTACAAGATTTATAAAAACACAGAATACAAAATACAAAATGTAGCCTAGCATCTTACCAATGCACTGTAGCTGAGAGGTAACACAGGACACTAGCAAATCTGACTCTTACCCTGACTGGGGTCTACTGGGATCACGCTCCGTATCTCCAGTACCTACGCATAGCAAAAAGAACGCGCTAAGCAATAATGCTTAGTGGTGTCAATAATAAAATAAAAAGAACTAAAGAAAATAAATATGCAGTGTGTATATTGATATCTCATGCAGACAAATTTTTAGTAATTATTTGTAGTCTTATTTATTTGGTACTTGTTATATCCATTATTTCATTAAATTTATCAATTTTCATTTTTTTGGTTGCCCAATTAACCTATACTAGATGACTGGACTGGATAAATGGTAAACTGGCACTGGGTACCAAGTACCTCGGGCCATCACACCATCGATCACATATGTATCTCCCGGTGTGCAACAGAATAGCTAATAAGCTATAATAATTATTAGGCACAAGGCCGAGTATCACCATAATATCAGAATGGCTAAAAGCCATAAAATCACAGAATGGCATAATGCCATGTGCAGTACTGCTAACTAAACCATATTGGCATGCCAACCTATCCAAACCAATCTTACTAGGTGTACTAGGGCACATTACCAAGTTATTGATTTAATTTTCATGCTTTACATGTAAGGTTACTATTTATTTGACTATTTAGGTCAAATTATTGACTTTCCAATGCATAATAGCTACATAATTCCTAATCACATAAATTTACCACATTTTGGTTCCCACAAGTGTTGGCATTAGTTGCCAATCCATACTTCTAACCAATGGTGAATAAATCAGAAATTTCAGTTTTGGGTACTAGAGTTCACTGTTCCATTAAGCCATTCTACAGTGAGAATTTGGCCAAATGTTTTTCATCAAAGTTGTTTCTTATTGTGTCTAGTTATATTTCTTTTCTTGAATCACTACATTTGGAGTTTTGTAACTTAAGTTATGGCCTAAACACCATAACTGGCCGGATTACAATTTTTCCAGAAATTCTGGGCAGAATCAATTCTGCAGTTTTTATGCACTGACTGCAGGTTAGTTTTTGGAGATGTTATGGTCAAAATTTGGGTTTGTTTTCTTCATGAAAGTTGTAGTGCTATATCTCAGCTTTCTATTGGTAAAAATTTAGGTCAATTGGACCTTTCTACACTGAGTTATGACTAAATGAATGAATACTATTCATTTGGTCATTTTCCAGGGACAGTTTGTGTGTTATCCGGATTGAAGCAATTTTTAGGTCAACTTAGGTGGGTTTTCTGGACAGGGTTTCTTCACAAAAAATGTTGCATTATGTATCCAATATCACCTCCAATTGGCCTTACACTAATTGGGGCAACATAGCTTAAGATATAACCCCATGAACACATTGGACTCATAGAGTCCAAAATTGATCACAAAGGGTAGCATACCAATTCCTAATCCAATGCCACATTTCAGTCTAAATCAAAGTCAATTCATCTCAAATGGTCACTAATTGACTATTAGAACACTGATTCACCATCAATTGAGCAAAACTCTAATTACCCCTAACCCTAATTCTCCAATTCTCTTAATCTTGCAACACATGCTACTCCCATTAAAAATTCATACATATGCATGTTAAATAGCATTAGGAGGTAAGTTTAAACTAAATAAAACATAGAAATTCCCCTTGCTTCCAAGCTGGCTGAATTTTCTTTTCAGCCATTACCCATGATTTCTTCAATTTTTCTTCATATTTACAACTCAATTCAATTAATCCACACAATTTAAACACTAAATCTTGAAGTTAAGAGCACTTACCTCTTGTAGTAGTTTTCAAGAGCTCCAAATCTTCTCTTTTTCCCTTTCTTTTTCCCACCAAGTTCTTCTCCTTGATGAAATATTAAGGTTTAATGTTGAGGGTTAGGAATTTGATAGTGAGAATCTAAAGAAAATTGAGCTTAAAAAGGAGTTAAAAATGGTGGAGTGGATGAGGAGAGGAGTTCGGCCATGAAAGAAGAAGAGCAGATTTTACTTTCCAATTTTGACTTCTTTTTCTCTTTTTATGTATTATAAATATGCTTGTTAAGTTCTAATTGGCTAATACAAATTTTATTGCATCATCCTATGTCATAAATCTAATTGAATTCGATTTTCTTTTTACTTTGTTTTCTTATTTTCATTTCTCATTTTTAATTACACTTCTAGCAATATTTATTCATATTTTATGTGATATAAATTATTTATTTAACTGAATAAGTTGGCAAAAAATCATCTCTAAAGACGAAATGACCAAAATGCCCTCCGTTCAGTTTAACGGGTTAAAATTGTCTATACCGATTGAAAAATTTTTCTAAGCCTTTTCTTGGCATTATAATGCCATAGAAACCTCAATGACTCTTCTCTGGAGTCTTGAAAATTATTTTATGAATTTTCTCCTGGGTTTGGGCTTCTAGTTTCGAGGATCGCAACTTTCCACTGGGTTACCAATCGCTAGGGCACCGGCTCATTTAACTTGATTGTATTTTATTTCTAAAATTTTTCCTAAATTTTTCTTATTAATATTTGAGTTAATTATGGTTCCTCACTTTAGTTTCAATGTTTTTCTAGATGTTCTAGCTGTCCGGACCAACATCGGTCACCGGAATAGTAGAATGTACAGAATTGCTACAGTGAGAGTGTTACAACTCTTCCCCTCTAATTTAAATTTCGTCCTCGAAATTTACTTGATGCAAACAATTGAGGGAACTGTTGCCTCATCGTCTCTTCACTTTCCCAAGTTGCCTCCTCGGTGTTGTGGTGCCTCCAAAGCACTTTCACCAGTGGAATCTGCTTATTCCTCAACTCCTTCACTTCTCGAGCCAGGATCCATATGGGTTCTTCTTCATATGTCAAATCCAGTTGTACTTCAATTTCTTCCATGGAGATGACATGTGAAGGATTTGAGCGGTATCTTCTCAGCGTGGATACATGAAACACATTGTGGATCTTGTCCAGCTCTGGTGGTAAAGCTAGCCTGTAGGCCACTGGTCCCACACGTTCAATGACTTCATATGGGCCAATGAACCTAGGGCTCAACTTACCTTTCTTCCAAATCTCAATACCTTTTTCCATGGTGAGACTTTGAGAAATACCTTATCTCCAACTGCATATTCTATTTCTTTTCTCTTCAGGTCGGCATAACATTTCTGTCTATCTGAGGCAACTTTCAGATTGGCTTTGATTAGCTTTACTTTCTCCTCAGTCTATTTCACTAGGTCTAGCCCTACCAGTTTGTCTTTGCCTAATTCAATCCAACACACTGGAGTTCTACATTTCCTCCCATGCAGTGTTTCATACGGGGCCATTTGGATGCTAGCTTGGTAGCTATTATTGTATGCAAATTCTGCCAGTGGGAGGTATCTATCCCAACTTCCCTCAAACTTAATGACACAATTTCTCAGCATATCCTCAAGGACCTGACATATATTTCATGTTAGTATTATCATTTCAGTTCAATATTTGTATTAGTTCAATTGGTTTCAATTGTTTACCTGGATTACTCTTTCTGATTGCCCATCCGTCTGAGGATGGAAAGCTGTGCTGAAGTGGAGTTGTGTACCCAAGGATTCATGCAACTTCTTCCAAAATCTAGATGTAAACTTTGGGTTTCGATCAAATATGATGGAAAGTGGAATTCCATGCAGTCTAACTATCTCACTGATATACAATTCTGCTAACTTCTCCAGTGAGTAGTCAGTCCTAATTGGCAGAAAGTGTGCTGACTTCATTAATCTATTAACTATCACCCATACTGCATCATGCTTCTTCTGGGTGAGAGGTAGACCACTTATAAAATCCATGGTGACCCGATCCCATTTCCATTCAGGTATGCGTATAGGCTGTAGCAAACCCGATGGAACTTGATGTTCTGCCTTGACTTGCTGACATGTCAGGCATTTAGTTATATAGTCAGCTATGTCCTTCTTCATACCAGGCCACCAATAATGAAGTTTCAAGTCATGATACATTTTTGTACTTCCTGGGTGCATAGCATAAACACTGGTGTGTGCCTCCTTTAGAATACTGGCTTTCAATTTCCAATCATCTGGTACGCACACTCTTCCTTTGTAGTACAGACACTTATCTGCTTTCACTTCATAGTCAGTTGCCTTCCCTTCTGAGATTTTTCTCATAGTAGTCATTAACTTCTCATCTACCTTCTGCCCATCTAAAATCTGCTGTAGCAGGTTTGGCCTTACTTGCAACTCAGCCAAAATAGCTCCATCTTGAGCTAAAGTCAAACGGGCATTCAGTGATCTCAAAGCTGTGATGCACTTTCTGCTCAAAGCATCAGCAACTACATTTGCCTTCCCAGGATAGTAGTCAATCACACAATCATAGTCCTTCAGGAACTCAATCCATCGCCTCTGTCTAAGGTTGAGCTCCTTCTGAGTTGGTAAATATTTTTGACTTTTGTGGTCTGTGTAATTGTAACACTTTTCACCATACAAGTAGTGCCTCCATATCTTCAGTGCAAAGATAATTGCTGCAAGTTCAAGTTCATGGGTAGGGTAGTTTTGTTCGTGTGGCCTTAACTGCCTGGAAGCATAGGCGACCACCTTCTTCTCTTGCATCAATACACATCCTAACCCATTATGTGAGGCATCAGTGTAGACTACAAAATTCTTTCCCGACACTGACTGTGTTAACACTGGTGTCTCTGTCAACATAGCCTTCAACTTCTCAAAACTGGCATGACACTTGTCATTCCAGTCAAATATGACATTCTTGTGTAACAACTTGGTCATTGGAGCAGCTATTAAAGAAAATCCCTTCACTCTTCTGTAATACCCAGCTAGCCCCAAGAAACTTTTGACCTCAGTTGTATTTCTGGGAGGCTTCCATTCCATCACTGCTTCTATTTTTTTGGGATCCACTCTAATCCCATCAGGCGACACTATGTGTCCAAGGAATGCAATCCCATTCAACCAGAAGTGACACTTGGATAACTTAGCATACAGCTTCTTTTCTCTCAAGGTTTGTAGAACAATCCTCAAATGCTCATCATGTTCTTCCCTAGTCTTGGAATACACCAAAATATCATCAATAAAGACCATTACAAACTGATCTAGGTACGGATGCAAGATACGGTTCATAAGGTCCATGAATGCTGCTGGTGCATTTGTTAGGCCAAAGGGCATCACTAGAAACTCATAATGCCCATACCGGGTCTTGAATGCAGTCTTTGACACATTTACATCCTTCACCCTCAACTAATGATACCCTGATCTGAGATCAATTTTGGAAAATACTCCTACTCCCTTCAACTATCAAATAGATCATCAATTATAGGCAATGGATACTTGTTATTCACAGTCACTTTATTCAACTGGCGGTAATCGATGCATAACCTCAAAGTCCCATCCTTCTTCTTTACAAACAGCACTGGAGCTCCCCATGGTGACACACTGGAGTGTATGAATCCCTTATCCAGTAACTCCTGCAACTGGATTTTCAGCTCCTTTAACTCAGTAGGTGCCATCCTATAAGGAGCAATAGAGACTGGTGTTGTACCTAGCAGTATCTCAATAGCAAATTTGACTTTCCTTTCTGGTGGCAAGCCAGGCAATTTTTTAGGGAACACATCTGGGAAGTCTCTTACTATGGGTATATCACACAGATCTGGCTTAGCCTGCCTAGTATCCACCACATGTGCTAGGTAGGCTTCACAGCCTTTTCTCATCAGTTTTCTTGCAACTGTGGCTGAGATGACATTGGACAAGAAATCTATTTTTTCCCCACAACTGTGATCTCATTACCCTCAGGAGTTTTCAAGGAAATCCTCTTCAGTTTACAATCAACCATTGGACGATGACATGACAATCAGTCCATTCCCAAAATCACATCAAACTCATGGAAAAGCAACTCATCAGGTCTGCCAAGAATTCATATCCCTGAATCCTTAACGGGCAACCTTTATACACCTTATTCACCACTACACTGTGGCCCAAAGGATTAGTGACCAGAATATCTTGGTCACTCTCCCCTACTAGTATCCCCCTTTCTTATGGTAAGTTGATGTAGATGTATAAATGAGTGGATCATGGATTCATCAATGCATGCACAGATGTATTGTAGAGGGAGAACGTACCCCTGATAACGTCCGAGGCATTTTGCTCCTCCTGAGCTCTCATGGCATAAGCTCCAGTAGGTGTTCTGGCCTCTGGCCTCTCGGTTGGCTCAGATGCAGGTCTCAGTGATGGACCAATTGCCTCAGATTTACCGGACTTCCTACCCTTTTGAGGTGCAGGGGCAGGTCTATCTGTTTGTGCTGGAGCAGCTGTAGCAGTTCTGTGTGGATAGTTCTTTAACTGATGCTCTGTCGACCCACACCTTAGGTAGGCACCCGTCACTCTCCAACACTCCCCCTTATGCCACTTCAGGCAATGTGGACAAGTAGAAGATGCTGGGGATGGTCCCCTGAATACTGTCCCTAGAGAGCTGCCCACTGATGGTGTTGACTGGCCTCTCCTAGGTGTAAACTGTGGCCTGGGCCCCTGGGACTGACCTTGATCTTGAGGCTGACCTGAACTCTGTGCAGGTGGACCTCTGAACTTCTTTCCAAGTGTAGGAGATGAGCTAGACTGACCTGGACCCCTCTTCTGCTGTCTCTCTCTTCTGGTCTGCTCACTTATTCTAACTTTCTCAACTTTTACTGCAGCTTCCACTAACTTGGTGAAGTCTGTGATTCCCAAGGCAGTGATCATTGTTTTTATGTTGTCATTTAGCCCCTCTTCAAATCTTTTACACCTCTCGGCCTCATTAGAGACTATCTCCCTTCCATAACGGCTTAGTCTAACAAATTCTTTTTCATACTCTACCACTGCCAGCTGTCTCTGCCTCAGGTAATAAATTCTCTTCTTCTCTCTTCCAGATATACACTACCCACATACTTCTTTTTGAACTCTGAGAGGAAGAAGTCCTAGGTTATTTGTTCTGGCTATACTTCACTGGACATTGTATCCCACTATTGATAGGCATCATCTTGCAGTAGAGATACAGCAGCTTCTAGGTTTTGCTCTGGGGTGCAGTAGAGTTGTTTTAAAACTCTTTATGTTCTGTTCAACTAGTTCTCAGCTGTAACAGAATCATCTTCTCTCTTGCCAAAGAAATCTACTGCTCCAAATTTCCTCAGTTTTTCTAGATGGGATTTTTGCTGTGGAGGTGGTGGTGGTGGCATTACCCCTACCATTTGTCTGAAAAACTCGGCCATTTGTTGGAACATGGCCTGTGGAGGCTGAGTAGGCTCTGTTAGAGCTAGTGGAGCAGGTTTTCCCCTACTCCCAGTCTCAGCTACTGCAGGTGGAGCATGACTCTCCACTTCCTCCTCAACTGACCTCTGTGACATGGGGTCCATATCCTAATCAAAATAAGAAAACCAAACAGATCTACATTAGTGTCACCTCGACTCTTACAAATACAATGCATGGTATGGACTTGATCTAGACCTAGAAACGCCTAAACCTAGCTCTGATACCACTAAATGTGACCTCCCTTACTTGTCTACAGTATAGCCGAGCAAGATATACCACACTGTGTACCGGAACACCATATTTTATCTCAATTATTTTTCTCCTTCCTTAATTTATTTCTTGATGATGATGAAATGCAATTTAGGAGATTTGACTCATTTAAGTCATTTATAGAAATTATAAATTCATTTGAGGTTCTGAAAATTTTATAGAAAATCCCGCAGAGTACCGACTAAAAATGGAGGAAACAGTTCTTCAGAACCTATGAAAAACACTTCCAATAATCATTTTATTTCACAACTCCCAATTATCACATCAATTTTCAATAATTTCTCTTCAATTTCTCAAACTTTCCAATCATTCAATTCACATCATATTTATACTCAAATCATAAATAAATACTCAACTTTTATTTATGAACACCATTTACAGATAATTTCATTAATACATAATCACATACGTTTCAATATACATGACAAAATAAAAGTTTAATTACAAGATTTACAAAAATACAAAACACAAAATATAAAATATAGCCTAGCATCCTACCAATACACTGTAGCTGAGAGGTGACATAGGACACTAGCAGATTTGACTGACTGGGGTATACTAGGATCGTGCTCCGTATCTCCAGTAACTACGCATAGCAAAAAGCAACGCGCTAAGCAATAATGCTTAGTGGTGCCAATAATAAAATAAAAAGAACTAAAAAAAATAAATATGCAATGTGTATATTGATGTCTCATGCAGATAAATTTTTGGTAATTACTTGTAGTCTTATTTATTTGGTACTTGTTATATCCATTATTTCATTAAATTTATCCACTTTCATTTTTTTTGTTGCCCAAGTAACCTATACTGGATGACTGGACTGGATAAATGGGTAAACTGGCACTGGGTACCAAGTACCTCGGGTCGTCACACCATCGATCATATATGTATCTCCCGGTGTGCAACAGAACAAATAATAAGCTGTAATAATTATTAGGTACAAGGCTAAGTATCACCATAATATCAGAATGGCTAAAAGTCATAAAATCACATAATGGCATAATGTCATATGCAGTACTGCTAACTGAACCCTATTGGCATGCCAACCTATCCAAACCAATCCTACTAGGTGTACTAGGGCACATTACCAAGTTATTGATTGAATTTTCATGCTTTACATGTAAGGCTACTATTTATTTTACTATTTAGGTCAAATTGTTGACTTTCCAATACATAATAGCTACATAAGTCCTAATCACATAAATTTACCACATTTTGATTCCCACAAGTGTTGGCATTAGTTGTCAATCCATATTTCTAACAAATGGTGCATAAATCAGAAATTTCAGTTTTGGGTGCTAGAGTTCACTATTCCATTAGGCCATTCTACAGTGAGAATTTGGCCAAATGTTCTTCATCAAAGTTGTTCCTTATTGTGTCTAGTTATATTTCTTTTCTTGAATCACTCCATTTGGAGTTTTGTTACTCAAGTTATGGCCTAAACACCATAACTGGCCGGATTATTATTTTTTTAGAAATTCTGAGCAGAATCAATTCTGCAGTTTTTGTATATTGACTGCAGGTCAGTTTTTGGATATATTATGGTCAAATTTTGGATTTTTTTTCTTCATGAAAGTTATAGGGCTATGTCTCAGCTTTCTATTGGTAAAAATTTAGGTCAATTGGACCTTTCTACACTGAGTTATGACTAAATGAATGAATACTAATCATTTAGTCATTTTCCAGGGACAGCTTGTGTGTTACGCGGATTGAAGCAACTTAGGTGGGTTTTCTGGATAGGGTTTCTTCACAAAAAATGTTGCATTATATGTCCAATATCACCTCCAATTAGCCTTACACTAATTGGGGCAACATAGCTTAAGATATAACCCCATGAATACACTGGACTCATAGAGTCCAGAATTGATCACAAAGGGTAGCATACCAATTCCTAATCCAAAGCCACATTTCAGTCTAAATCAAAGTCAATTCATCTCAAATGGTCACTAATTGACCATTAGAACACTGATTCACCATCAATTGAGCAAAACTCTAATTACCCCTAACCCTAATTCACCAATTATCTTAATCTTGCAACACATGCTACTCCCATTAAAAATTCATACATGTAAATGTTAAATAGCATTAGGAGGTAAGTTTAAACTAAAAAAAACATAGAAATTCCGCTTGCTTCCAAGCTGGCCAAATTTCCTTTATAGCCATTACCCATGATTTCTTCAATTTTTCTTCATATTTACAACCCAATTCAACTAATCCATACAATTTAAACACTAAATCTTGAAGTTAAGAGCACTTACCTCTTGTAGTAGTTTTCAAGAGCTCCAAATCTTCTCTTTTTCCCTTTCTTTTTCCCACCAAGTTCTTCTCCTTGATGAAATATTAAGGTTTAATGTTGGGGGTTAGGAATTTGATAGTGAGAATCTAAAGAAAATTGAGCTTAAAAAGGAGTTAAAAATGGTGGAGTGGATGAGGAGAGGAGTTCGGCCAAGAAAGAAGAAGAAGAGCAGATTTTGCTTTCCAATTTTGACTTCTTTTTCCCTTTTTATGTATTATAAATATGCTTGTTAAGTTCTAATTGGCTAATACAAATTTTATTGCATCATCCTACGTCATAAATCTAATTTAATTTCATTTTCTTTTTACTTTATTTTCTTATTTTCATTTCTCATTTTTAATTACACTTCTAGCAATATTTATTTATATTTTATGTGATATAAATTATTTATTTAACTGGACAAGTTGGCCAAAAATTATCTCTGAAGACGAAATGACTAAAATGCCCCCCGTTCGGTTTAATGGGCTAAAATTGTCTGTACCAATTGAAAAAATTTTCTAATCCTTTCTTGGCATTCTAATACCATAGAAATCTCAATGACTCTTCTCTGGAGTTTTAAAAATTATTTTATAAATTTTCTCTCGGGTTTAGGGCTTCTAGTTGCGAGGACCGCAACTTCCTACTGGGTTACCCATCGTTAGGGCACCAGCTCATTTAACTTAATTGTATTTTATTTCTAAAATTTTTCCTAAATTTTTCTTATTAATATTTGAGTTAATTATGGTTCCTCACTTTAGTTTCAATGCTTTTCCAGACGTTCTAACTGTTTGGACCGACACCGGTCACCGAAACAGTAAAATATATATAATTGCTATAGTGAGGGTGTTACACTTCCTCTGTTCCTCTAGATATTATAGTTAGGCATATGAAGAAGGAGGATATTGATGAACAAGATTTCCAAAGCAAATAATTTGAAAAGTGATGAATGGTAAGGATGTAATTTTTTATATTACCAATTGAAAAAAAAAAAAAAGAAAGGGAATAAATCGATAAGGACACAAGAATCTGAACACTACAACAAATTTCCACTAAATGTTATTTTTTAATGAAAATTTATTCTGTCATTAAAACTTTTTTTTTCGGCGAGATAATATTTCACCACTAAAATCTTTTGCAATGCACTTTTTTGGAGAATTAGTGGTGATTTTAAAATTTGCCACTAAATATTTTAATGGTGAAATTTGATTTAGTGGCAAAATTTAGAACCTTGGTAGCAAATTTTTCTCTACGAAAGGCTTGTTTTGTTGTATTGCCGAGAAGAGTGCAAAACATAATAGAACAGTAACAATGCCACATTGGGACTAAGGAAGCATTAAGCCCTTGAAATTTTAAAAATTTTCAATGGTTTAACGATAATTTAAAAAAGATATATATTTTTATATTAAATTTTAATTAGTATAATTCTAAATTTTAATGAGTATAATTCTTGAGAGTTTTAAAAACTTTAAGGGATTTAATAGTAATTTCATAAAAAAATCTAAATTCTTCATTAAAAAAATGATACTTGCAGTGAAATATAAAATCCTCTTATAAAAAAAATCCTAAATTATTATTGTCTTTTGGTCTCATATTTTTCATTAATTTTATTTTATTATTTTTCTCATCCAACAAATCCACAGTCACCAATTTATATTCTTTAAAATTTAAATTATTGAATAATATCATTAAAAGTAAGTCTAACACAATTCTCTCATCATTTTTTACGAATTTAAAACATTGGTAGTTTTTTTCTTGTAATATTATTGTTATCTTAGAATTTTTTTTTTTTCTTACTGAAATATCTTCATACTCAAATTAGAAAAAAAATTTCTTTAATAATATTAGAAATTAAACCATCTAATTTATTTTATTTAATCTATAATTTTAATTGAATTTACTTTTCACAATTTTTTTTAAAAAAATAGATTTAAAATAAATTGCACAAATTTTTAATATTAGGTTATTAATATATTTAGGTTTAGCAATTCATGATATTAATAATTCATTATATTTTTGAATTAATAGCAATTCCATTTAATTTTTAGCAAATCAATTAAAAAAAATTAAAGCACCTATTTTTGTTATTGAATTTATTAAATGTTTTTATTTTATAATTTTGAAACGATTCTATTAGTTGGGTTATCACAAAATTATCATCATTAGTCAATCAATTTCTTCAATCAACACCTAAGAAAATGATTTATTAACAAATAATATATTTTAATTGGACCCTAAGCTAAATTTTTGTCTCCGTTACTGCATTAGAAGTTGACAAGACGAGGAAAAGAAATTGTTTATATTCAAATTAATTTTATTTTTACATTTATTAAATTATTGGATTTTAAAAATAAAATTAATTTAAACTTTTAAAATCCCTTGCCTCTATCAATCTTTTATAATTCCAACTCTATTGTCTTGTTATCATCAATGAATGAAAAGGCTACTATTTAGGAATTCAACAAACGGAATTTTCCCCTTATTATTATTATTATTATTATTATTATTATTATTATTATTATTATTATTATTATTATTATTATTATTCCATGATAATTTTGCTTGATATATATATATATATATATATATACACACGCAAACACAGAGAAATCAACATGTATATTGTCGTCTGTTGGTAGTTAAGATGGGATTTGTTTCTGTCATGACATTCGAAAACTACATTTTCTTTGTGTTTTCTTGAAACTCTAAGATTAGACCTTACTTTGCTTCTTCACATTTCTGTTTTCTTTTCATCATTCAATTGATCGTCTAACATCCCTAGCTGATTAACCCACCTGTTTCTTTTTCATTGGTCCACGATCACTATTTTTTTTATTCTCACCAATTTTAGTCATTATTGTTAGTTATCTAGCTACCGAGGATTCTTCTGCCTACTGTTGCCTCTCAGGACAACTTTGTTCATTACCCTTCTGCTTGAAGGTGTTTAGCTTTGTTGGGAAGTTTTGCTAGACTGGACTCTCCAATTTTTGTTTACCTTTAATTATTCAAAAAAAAAAAAAAATTCTACTCATTCCATATTTTTAAAATTTTCATATATGTATCTTATAATTTAATAATTTTTAAAATCTTTCTTCGAAAGTAAAACTCAAAATTTTTTCGTCTATCAATTTTAAAATTATTTATCTTTATGGTAAGAAAATGAGATAATTATCTCCCGCTCTATATTTCATCAGTTGTATACCTTCACTAAATTATATATATATATATATTGCAAATTTTAGAGGATTTAAAAGCTGTCAAAATTTCCCCTTTAATCTTTTGTTATTAGTCCAACAGCCTTTTTTTTTTAAATTAAAATGGTGGATATTGAGAGGATGAAGAAGGCAGTTAAGATTAGGTAAATTGGTTAGCATATTCCAAAAAGTGTAAAAAAAAAAAAAAAAAAAAAAAAACCGAAAAGATAGAACAGGGTGAAGGCAGAAGCAAATAGAAATATCTTAATCCAGATTGAAAACGACATTGCAATAAATCTAAAGCTCTGCGACACAATTTGGAAAGAGGAGGTGCACATGTCTTCACTCCTCAACTATATATCACCTTTCAACCATATGTACATGAACACCACAAGTTGCAATCAAATCATATAGGGATTACCCCTACATGATTGAGCAGCAAGTTTGATGGAACCTCTCTATTTGTGTAAGCATGGCAATGGCAATTGTTCCCCACTCAAATAGACTTGTTTTATATTTGATTAAGTTTTTTTATTTTGTCTCATCAGAATATTGCGCGTGATAAAAATGAAGAGAACCTCTTCCTACCTCAAATCCCCAAATCACTCCATTAATAATATGTTTTTATTTTTTAATAAAAAAAATAATTTATCTTATGTATTTAAGTATTATAATTTTAATAAAAATATATATTTATATTATTAAAATTATATTTAAATTTATATTTTTAAATTATAATTTATTTTTTAATAAACAAATTTATATTATATAATAATAAAATGAAATAAAAAAGAAAGAAAAAAAAATCTATGAAAAGCCTATCCCGACCTCAATTATCTGTTATATTAGAATTGAGAGAGTGATCTACTCTCGATTTGTCCCGTTGCCTTCCTTATACTTGTGATCACCTTATAAGCTTTGTTTCAATACTGCTACACTTAATTAGTGATATCACATGTGGTTTATGTAGACTCTTTTTAATTCACCTCTCTTTAGGTCCCATTTGGGATGGAGATCTCAATTTTACAAACTTTCAACTATCAAAATGTGGTTTAGCGGGTGAAGTTTTTTTGGCCGAACTGCTAGGAGTTTGAATTATTTAGGTCAGTGATTGAGAATTAACTTCTTTTAATTTACGAGTTTTTAAAATATTTTATATTTTAAATTTAATAATTTAATTTTAAATTTTTACAACTAAGCATTTAATTCCATTATTCAACTAATTCAAGGCCACTGATGAGATCCAACCCAACCCACCATTACTGCTAATTATTTTTCAGAGAGTGTTTAACTTGATTATTTTTAATTTAAAATGTATTTTTTTAATTTAAATTTTGATTTAAAAATAAATAGTTAATTATTTGACAAAAGTACTTAAAATTAACTTTTAAATAGTTTGATTATTTAATTAAAAGGTGCTTAAAAAGAATTTATTTTATCAAAATGATAAAAAAAAAAATAGAACATTAAGTGTTGTGGTTGTTAAAATAGGATAATGTTGATGATTTTAAAAATTATTAGGATTATTTAATTTTTTACTTAATAAAATGTAATTTTAAAATAAATAGATAAATTATAAATGAGATATCTTATTTATTATTATTAAATTATTTTAAGTAATTTTATTTTAATTTATAAGTCAGTCAAAATGTCAATCTACTTATACATCAAATCGAACACGTTCTTAGTTATTCGTATACATCAAAACATCAACAAAATTTGATGGTGGTGAAGAGAAAGTGAAAAAAAAAAAAAGAATTTCACAATTAAATTAATATTATTAAAATTACAATTAGGTTAATATTATTAAAATTATAAATAAAATTTTTTAAAAAATCATTGGGCCTTCCTATAATAGATGAGCACAAAGTTCAAATATACCATAACCGTGTGAACACAAGGGCGTAAAATTCCATCGGAAAAGATAATTAATTCATAATTTAGGATAAATTTTAAAAAAAAAAAAAAAAAAAAAAAAAAAAGGAGTTAAAATGGTTTACGGAGAAGATGATAAAATGTGACAATAACGGATTTAAAGAGTTGTTTCTAATCGACTCTCTCATGTTTCAGATTGGGCTCATTCTGTTTAGTCAATTTTGCTATTTAAGATTTGAGATCATCACATTCTCTCTCCCTCCATAGCCACCGCCAAAAGGTGATATATGCATGCATGCTTATACTTATCTTGTATTGAAAATAATTATAGGGTTGATGGTAAAAGAGAATATTGAATTTTCTGCATATGCCAATAGTAACATGATATTAAAAATTGGAAGCTAACTACCAATGAGTTTTGACTTTAGTCATTTTTAAGAACGTAAACATTTCAAGTTTGAATTCTAATTGGAGTAAATTACACCAAAAATAGAAGCTAACTCGGAGAAATAGGCTACTCCTAATCCATATAAGACGATTGAGTTTCAAGAAGCTACTAAAAACTTTATAGGTCGACCCTTTTTATTTACATTGCTCCCGAGGGTTGAATGGCCTTGTGGCTGAGGAACAAGGCAAATAATCTCCAGGCCTTGTAGTAGCCCAAGTTACAAAAGGCCCCTTTTAATTAATGCAGGTTTTCATGGGTGAAAAAGAGTCCTGGCTTCAGATGTCAATATCCAGATTTCAAAGGAATTACTCAAGGAGATTCACATTCACATCACATAACATTCTTTTGTGACAGAATTATCAACTTTTAATTACTAACATCATCGCAATTCAAACAAAAATTGACCATTTTCGTCCTATCTTTTCTTCTTTACAATTTACATTTGCTCCAAGCCTACTACAGAATCCACTACAAAGCAACTCAACAAAAGCTAAGTGCTTCTTTAGTGGTGGAAATCTCAAGTTATGGATAAAATTTTCCACAATAAAAAGCTGCTAGAAAATGTGGTAATTAGTTAAATATGAAAACATGACAAATAAATTGAACCACTCAAATGCTCATCCTAAACAATCATTGGTAAATGATGTATAACGAATTCTATTTTTCTTGAAATATATGCACTCTCATACACTCTAATCTATTTAATTATATTGCCGCATGACTTTTTATATTATTATATTAATTATTTTTTACCATTATTTCCTTTTAACTACTGGTAGTCGATATTATTAAAAGAAATTGATGCGACAATTAGTAACGACTGACTTAATAATCCCCTTTGACAAATTTATGTGTCATAGTACTTAATAATTACACTTTTTTTTTATATATCATGTTACACATTATTTTATTTTTTTAAATGCCAAATAATTATTTATAAATAAATAAAATATTATTATACATTAATATTAAATGATATAATTAAGATTCATCATTAATTTATTATAATTATTATGTATCAGATATAAAACAATCAATAATAGTATATGAAAATTTAAGATTTTATTATTGTTTTTACTTTCTTCAATTGGTATTTAAAAATTTATATGACAAAAAATTAAATTAAATACTAAATAAAAATTAACAATAGCCACGTGCAAAACACAAGCACTTAGCTGATACTTGTTAAATACTTGTAGCAAAATATAGACATTCCAAAAGATTTCATGAAAATAAAATCTTCCATCATACTATAAAACGGTAGCGAGTCAATAAAAAATGGAATGTTGGGATGGACGCTTGGGTATACCATTCAACATTTCTTTATCCTATTGATAGTTAGGAGACCATGAGTTTATTTAAATGAAAAATTAGATTTCGTTTGTTACATGAAAAATATTTTTTTGAAAAATATTTTTTAATATTTAAGACAAAAATAAATCAACGAAAAATATTTTCCTAATCACAAAGAAAAATAAGTCATTTTTAAAGAAAATAATTTTTTATTTTCAAAAGAATTATTTTTTACTTTTTAAACTTTAATAACCTTATTAAATTGTGAAAACATTTATACATACATGACATAAACACATATTATTAGTTTAATATTATAACCAATCAATGAAAATTTTTTTCATAGAATTTTTTTTAAGAGAAAATATTTTACATATACAAGTTATTTTCCATAAAACAAATGGGGCTTTAAAACTATAAAATTTTATGGAAGGCATTTGCTAAATCTATAACAATATTTGGATCTCAAATCTGAGTTCTACCGTTGCAATACACTTGGGACAATTCCTAGTAAAATTAGCAAGATTTGTTGAATTACACACCAATGAGCTCAAAAATTAAGTATTTCTTGTTTATATGTTTCCAAAAGAACTGAAGTGCTAATTCCAAAATCAAGTATAGATCTAATAAGGCAAAATCCACTTTCTTGAAAACTGAAGACATTGATTACCTGTTTGATTACAAAAAATTGAAGAAGATCCTGATAAAGGTCAGCACGCAAATGATAGTTCCCCCTAAAAGACAAGCTTGTAGGACGTTTGCCCTCTTCCTTGGGCCCAGCAAGGTGAAGTGGCACAATGCTGCCTCTAAAATAGATTCACCATCCAAAAGATATACCTAAAATTTAAGAATAAAGGGAGAGAGAGAGGCATAAGTATTATAAAAATAACTTTTTTTTTTTTTTGCAAACTTAATGACATTAGCAACATATCAGTCTTTTAATCACAACTGAGTTCTAAATCACAAGATACAATTTGTGTAGTACTAGCCTTCAACTCCTGATACATATGCTTACTCCTAAAGTTTCTAATATTCTTTTCATGCCAGCATCTGACAAGTGAAGAAAGTCCACATTATTAAATGTGTAATCTCAAACAACAGACGTCCCAAATACATCTGGAAGATCCATTCAACAGATACACATAACAACTGAGAAACGCATGAATTCGCAAGTAATCATGTATCTTTAATGTTGATTCGATGAACCATCACATCTAATCCTAATATAGTTAGGATAGTCCCCTAAAATCCAACTGATAGAAGACCCAGAAAAACGGCTTCTGATACTAGGACTATGAACAGCTGAACTCATTGAAAGTAAGCTATCAATAAGGCATCTAACATAACTCATTCAATTCAACTAAAATCAACACCAAACTAGCGGATAAATTTTAACAATTGTCCCTGAACTTTTGTAACATTACAGTCCTTCAACTTAAAAATATAACATAAAACCCTATCAACTTTCAAATTTTGCATAGTAAAATCACTCTAACCTCCAATTATCAGTTTTTTAGTTAGACGCTGACCTGGACAGCTCTAGCATGGAGCTTAGTCAGTATTTCTCTTTTCTCTCTCAAGCCATATGCAAATTAAATCTTTTTTCTTTCTATAGACAGAATAATTTTTCATGTGTAGAGAATAATTTTACACTTTGCATAAGAGATGAGAGACAAATGTTGACTAAGTGCTATGCGGGAGCTATTCACATCAGTTTCTAACCGAAAAATCAGTAATTGAAAGTCAGAGGAATTTTACTGTGCAAAATTTGAAAGTTTAGAGGGTTTTATGTTACATTTTAAAACTAAATGACTGTATTGTTACAACTATAAAAGTTTAGGGACAATTGTTGAAATTTATCCCCAAACTAGCTGGGGTTAGAAATATGAATCCAATTTCTCCATTCCATAGCTCTATCACATCAAAAAGATCTAGGATTATTAAATCATTTATCACCACTTCCCTCCAATTCACTTAAGACTGGCCCACTTTTTATTACTCTTATCTCTTCATGTACACAACCTTTCATCCCAAGGCTTTTACTAGTCTATCATGCATGTCTCCAAGCCATCTCAATTTCCCTTCTCTCAATCAAGTCATTTCAACCATCTCAACTCAATGAGCTGAACAAAGTAACTAACATCAAAAGAAGAAATTTTGAGGGTTTCCATTTTGCAAAGCATTTAGAAAGGCGTGCAAACTTCCCTCTTTAACTAACTAAAGAAGAATTATAAATAAATTAAAACAGATGATTATCTTTTTCCAAGAATGATTCGATCAAGAATGTAGTTTATATTGTTTGCCATAGTCAATGAAAATAAATGGAGGGAAAGGTGGGTAATATTTCCCTTGACAGGCATACATTACCTTTCAAAGGACATCTGTTAATGTTATCCCACTAAAGCAGTATCCTGTAGGCTATTAGGGGTGATCTAATAGATTAATACTATCTTTACCTTAAACCATCTTTACATAAAGAGACCACTCTCAAAACTCAAAAGTCGAACTAATGTACTTGCAGTCGTTAAACTATTTTCCCTTCTTTTGCACCAGGGTAGAGTGACAAATCTCACCCTGCAAAAACTAGAATTCTTACCAAATTACATTACTGAAAAATCCCCCAATCAATATGTTCACTCAAGCTATAATCTGACCAAGCCGAGTACAGTTTTTTTTGTCATTATGGGATGATTCCATTTCAAATTAGTTTTGATTTCTGCTAGGCCTGTCACTCTAGCAAACAGCTTGTCCACTAAAAATTCAACGTTAGTGATCCAACTAGGATTGTGATTCACATTTTAGGTAGAGTAATCAAGGAACTATATGACGCAGCGAAGCTAGATAAATCTCTCTCTCTCTCTCTCACACACACACACACACACGCACACTCACACATGCATGTGAGAGACAGAATTTGAGAGTAAAATCTCTGCCGAAAATTTATTAATTAAAATCTGAATCTGAAAAACATAATTTTGGGAGTATCTATAGAGTTTTAGACTCCCAATCCTAATAGGGAAATAGCTCTACTAAATAAAAATTTAAACTAAATCCAATACATTAGGAAAATAAAGATAAAGTAGAAAATTAACTAGTCCCACCTAAGTAGGAGATATGATTGAGTCCTAAATAGAATAGGGAAAACCTCAAAATTAATTTAGGAACAATTACTGTTGTTGTTGCTTGCTAAACAGGGAGTTCAAGTTGATCTAGAATTGCTGGAAATAAACAAATTAATTAAAAAACGTAGCTCCTCTTACTAACCACCCAAACTTGCCTCAAATTTGTATTTTTTCTCCTGTTTTCACTCCAGAATACTTCCTTTGTTTTCTTCTTTGAACCTTCTCTCATTTTCCAATAAAATTATTACTAATACATTTCACATCAGTCTTCTTTACTTGGAAAAAACTCGATCTCGAGTTGAAGTCATTAAGAAAATACAAAGGCTCATCCATAGAGTGGTATGGATACAAATCAACTACATTAAAAGTTTGCGAAATTCCCATGCTATCCAGCAAATCAACAACATATGCATTGTCATTAATTCGTTTGACAATTTCATAACGTCCATATATCTTCGGCTAGAACTTGCTATAAGAACCCACTAGAAACCTTTCACGCCTTAGGAACATCATCTCCTTGTCACCCACCTCAAACACTTGCTTTCGCTTGTGTTTATCAGCTGCTGCTTCTTACTTCTTATTAGCCTCTTCCAGCTTCAACTTTACCTCTGTGTGCACCTCAACAACTCGTTTCGCCATCTGCTTGGCTGCTACACTCTTTCCAGCTTCTTTAGGCAATTTGACCAAGTCAAGAGCATGTTAAGGCACTTTTGTGTACACCACTGAAAATGGAGACCTTCAAATGGGCTATGAATGGCACTATTATAGGCAAATTCAGCTTGGGACAAAGCCACATCCCATTGCCTAGGTTTATCTCCACAAATGCTTCGAATTAGATTTCTCAATGTGCGATTAACTACTTTGGTTTGGCCATCACCTTGAGGATGTGATGTACTACTGAAATTCAAAGATGAATAAAAAAGTTTCCACAATGTCCTCCAAAAATGTCCCAAGAACTTACTAGCTCGATCTGAAGTGATTTGACTTAGGCACCCCATGCAAATGAACTTCCTTGAAGAATAATTTAGGAACATGAATTGCAACAGAAGTCTTTCTACAAGGAATAAAATGTGCCATCTTGGAAAATCTATCAATAACCACAAACACTGAATCCACTCCCTTTTGTGTTCTTGGCAACCCCAACACAAAATCCATGGACAAATCATCCCAAATATTTTTAGGTACAGGCAAGGGCATGTATAAACCAACATTTTGAGATTGTCACTTAGAAGTGTGACAAGTAAAGCACTTCATGACAAACCTGGTTACATCCTTGCGCAATTGAGGGCAAAAATATCTTTCTTTCACCGTTACAAATGGTCTTATCTCTTTCTCAAATGGCCAGCTAGTCCCCCTCCATATGGATCTCGGATTACCTTCTCCCATAATGAGGTTTGAGGAAGGCAAAGCTGGTTCTCATGCATCAAATACCCATCAAGCACATAAAGATTTTCATAAGGATGGCCTTGAGAACACTTACACCATACTTCTCCAAAGTCCTTCTCATTGGAGTATAGCTCCTTTAGCTGCTCAAACCCTACAATCTCATGGCTCAAAATCACTAATAATGCTCCACGCCAACTCAAAGCATCTGATATCCAATTTTAAACTTTCGATTTGTGCTTGAGTCTAAAAGAAAATCGTTGCAAGAATTAGCACCACCTTGCATTTATATCCTTGCTAATCCTCTTTTGGCTATTTAGGTACTTCAAGGCCTCGTGGTCTGAATACAAGATGAACTCTTCACTTATCAAATAATGCTCCCAAGTTTTAAGAGTACACACCACCGAATAGAACTCTTTGTCATAGGTGCTCCAATTCCTTCTAGCATCAGTCAGCTTTTCATTGAAATATACCACAAGCCTTTTCTCTTGGGATAAAACAGCTCCAATTCTGACTCCACTTGCATCAAAATCCACTTCAAATAGCTTTTCAAAGTTTGGTAAAGCTAGTACTAGTGTAGTGCAAAGTTTTTCCTTGAGAATTGCAAAGCTATTTGCTGCGTCCCCGCCCCATTGGAACTTTCCCTTCTTTAGGCATTCAGTCATTGGTGTCACTATGGTGCTGAAATCTTTGATAAACCGCCAATAGAATGTGGCTAACCCATGAAAACTTCATACCTCCAAACAGTAGTTGGGGTTGGCTACTCTTTGATTGCTTTGACCTTTGCCTCATCTACTTGTATGCCTTCTGCGCTTATAACATACCGCAAGAATAGTAGTTTGTTAGTCAAGAAACTACACTTCTTAAGGTTGATCTATAGTTTGTTCTCCTACAAGGCTAATAACACCTTCCTCAAGTGCATTAAGTGTCCTCTTCCGACTTGCTATATATTAAAATGTCATTAAAATAAATAACCACAAAGTTCCTAATAAAAGGTTTCAATACCTAGTTCATTAATTTCATAAAGGTACTAGGTGCATTTGACAACTCGAATGGCATAACAAGCCACTCATAAAGCCCCTCCTTTGTCTTGAATGCTATTTTCCATTCATCACTAGGTCTTATGCGTATTTGATGGTACTCATGCTTCAAATCTAGCTTGATGAACTATCGAGCACCATGTAATCGATCCAACATATTATCCAATGTAGGAATTAAGAATCTATAGCCCATTGTAATTTTGTTGATAGCACGGCTATCTACACATCCTCCAACTCCCATCCTTCTTAGGTGTTAGCAATGCGGGAATAGAATAAGGACTCATACCTTCCTTGATAAGCCCCTTTTGCAAGAACTCCTCCACTTTCTCCTTGAGTATCTTACTCTCCTAAGGACTCATGCGATAGTGTGGCAAATTTGGCAAGCTAGCACCCACAATAAAATCAATGTGATGTTGGATATCACGGATGGGAGGCAATCTATCCGGTATATCATCCGGCATCAACTCCTCGAACTCCTTCAACAATGGTCTTACTAGCTCGGGAGGCTCCTCCACTTAGGATTTTGACTCCCCCATAAGATTTGCTTCACAACCAAAGCATGGACTTGGTTTGTTTCCTTGGCCTCCACCTCGAACTCTTTAGTGACCGCTAAGAAGGTTCATGCCTCCTCCTTTGTTGATTTGTTCTTTAATGGCAAAAGAGAATACTTCATGCCTTCATGCCTTCCTTCTCAATGCTATAAGTGTTGGTTCTTCTAGAGTGTTGTGCATTGACATCATATTGCTATGGCCTTCCAAACAACAAATGGCACACATCCATGTCTACAATATCACAATATACCTCATTTTTGTATTAGCCAATGGAGAAGGGAACCTTACACCTTTCATTCACCTCAATAGTACCGGCTACTATCTTGATGCACCCTAAAGCGAATGGGTTAGGATGCTTTTCGGTTGGTAAACCCAAACTCTTCACAGTTTCTTTCCCTACAATATGTTCACAACTACTATTATCAATAATAACACCAAATATTCTATCATTAATAGCGCACTTGGTTCAGAATAGTTGGTGGTGTTGTGTTTGATCATCTTGCTTTAGAGCAAGCATCATCCTTCTAACTACATAGTTTTGCTCCTCATCAAGCTCATCTTCATATTCATCTTCTTCCCCTTCGGCTTCACAACAAACTTCTGCCTCATCTTCCTCTTCTCTTGTAACAACATTGTAGACACCATATTTTGGTCTGCCTTTAAATACACAACTGGTTTAATATACAAATTTCTCTTTAAAAGTTATGATGCAATTTTAATTTAGTGAATGAATTTCCCATCTTAACATCATCCGATCTCAAAAGTTACCTAAATTACGACCCGATCACAGGTCACTTATCTGAATTCAGCAATGGTTCGAATCATTTCCCAAATAAATGTGGCTCCACAATAATTTGACTTCACACACAGTTAGGTTGTTTTCTGATCTTTTCGATGGGTGTTTAAGTTTCAAAACTCTGTTTTCATGCACCTTTAAGTTAATTTGGTCTCTTTGCTTTTATTCGACCTGTTCTGATCGATGTCCAATCTTCGGATCATCCGATCTTACATTCCTTTGTTTTCCGATCTTACTGGGTTCAAATACCTCAAAATTCCAAATTGCAGTTAGTTTTGTGATCAATTATCTGCCCTGAATTGTTCAAACACCATTAATAAAGTTACCCTGATCTCTAATAATTATTCCAACCTTAAGTACTTCAATCATGATCCAATCTCAAGTCAACTTTTCGATTTTACAATATTCCAAATCACTCTTCAAATGTTTCAATTTTCAATCGATATTCGGTCTCAGGACTATCTGATCTCATGTTCGTGTGCAATGTTTTTTTCCGATCTCTTTAAGGTGTGGTCTTATTTTTTTAACCGATCTCTGGATCATCTAGTTCTACGTTCAACTTTATTCAATTGATTGGTAGTTAATTCTTTCTTATCTATTCAGTACTTGTACACGGTCTGATGTTTTCCCGATCTTATCAAGAAAATTGATCACAAAAATGATTATTCATTTCAAAAGACACGATTACAAAGTCATTCGGCAGGAGGGTCTTCCCCAGCCCGATCTTCAGCAACATTTTCAACATTTACACTCTCCTCCCTCTCTTGTTCGTCCTCACTCTCGGCATCGACACCCGGGGCGAGCTTTTCCAACCAGGTAAAGTCTTCTTCAGGGTAGCGCTTGATCAGCTCGGCAAGGAGATCATCGTGAGCGTTCACATAAGCGCCAGCTTCCTTCACTAAAGCTTCATCCTCCTTTGCCTTTATCTCTTGGGAGAATCCAGCCAGATCAGCAGCTCCGCAGGCTCGGGCATCTTCAAGTTCCTTCTCTAGCTAAGCCGTTCTCCCTTCATAAGATCTCACTTGCCCCTCCCGGTCAACGATTCGCTCATTAGTAGCCGAAAGTTGGGCCTTCGCAACCGTTGCATCCTGGTCCGCCTTGATGATCTCCCTCCTTAAGAGATGGGCCTTCGTTCTGAACAATTGTTAGTTCGCAACCGCCTCTATGCTCAAGCTCATCATTTGGGTCAGAAGATCTTCTATGCTCTCTGGACCCATCCGAGTCCAATCTTCGGGGAGGCAGATCGAAGTGCCTAAGACCTTGGCTAGATCGGTATTCCCCCATACAGAGCGGTTCCTCTTTAATGATTGAATTAGAACTTTAGCACCTCAGGAGAGTGGTCGCTCGACTGGAATCACAGGTCACAAAGATCCGCCCTCTGCACCCGAAGAGACCAGAGATTGGGAAGGAGGTTTAGCGAGTTGAATGGGAGGCTCCGGAGTGAAGATCTCTACCTCCGAGGTTGCCTGTTCTTGAGTTCGCTTAGCACTTCCACCAGAACCCATCTCTATGCCTTGGCAGCGACAACAGCTTCCTTCATCTCTAACACTTCCGGTGAGCTCCCTCTTCCGTTTACGACTTTCCTTCGCGGTCTCACTTCCCGCCATACCTACACAAAAAACAAATTAGCGAATTCACTGGGACTAAAAGACTTCAGATTCAGGTTTTACCGGTCCCTGGGTCGAGATCAGAGAGTTGCGATTCGTGTTCTCGTGGGCGATCACACTCATTATCCACCATTTAAGTTCAGCCATGATCACATCTGAACACGAGTATCTATCAGTAATTGCCTGGTTTTTCAATTCCTTCACCATGGCGCCCTCGATTTCGTTCAGAGTAATCTTCTCTTTTGGCTTTGGGACCAAGCAATTCCAATTACGTGGAATGCCCACGAAGCCATCAGAATCTTTACTCCTAAAGATAAAAAATCGATCTTTCCAATTTTTTAGCGAGGAAGGGAGATCGGTGAAGAGTCCGCAGTTCATCTTCGCTTGAAAAGACCAGAATTCATCATCCTTTCGTCTAGCAAGCCTACGTAGTTCGGCGAAGACCTTCACTGTGGGCTCAAGTCCCTTAGCTCGGCAAAGACCTCTAAAGGCCGCCAGAGTTCGCCAAGAGTTCGAATGCACTTGAACTACGCTGACTCGGTGATACTTCAAGACATCCTTATAAAATTGTTCCAGGGGAAACCGTAGTCCTGCCTTCACTTCTTCGTACACTGCAATCAGATACGTTTCGTCGAAGAAGTGGTCAGCCCGAAAATCCTCATGACATCTAATGAGCTTGAAAGAGTCGGTTGGGAGATTAAATTCTTGGCTAATTGACTCGAGATTGGCTAACCCAAGGACTGATGAGAGTTCGTCCACAAGCAAATTCTCCTTCCTCGTGATCAGAGCCTGTTTTTGCTTTGGCCCAGTAGACTGATTAGTGATCGGAATGATAGCAGTACTAGGTTCAGATCGCCCACCTAGTCCGGCCTCATCACCTTCTTCAGAGGTCCACAAAAAGTGAACGAAGGGTAGACTTGCAACTCTCTGGCCGTGGGTACCGCTCATTCTCAAGAGATGAAATTAAATTTGACCGAAAAAAGATCAAACTCTTACCAGATTGTAAATCGGCACTAGAAAAGTTGGAGAAATCAAGAGAGAGCATTGAAAGGCTTGAAGAAATGGAGAGAGCAAAATGTGTTAATGACTCAACCCCCCTCCTATTTATACTCGTCCGAGTATTAAATGTTTGCGAAGCCCTAGGCGATGCATTGATAAGCGGGATATCCAATCGTATCCCACTTGTACATCAAGAGAAGATTCTAAAGGGGGAAGAGATCGAATAAGTGAGCTTGGTTGTGAGGATTGACCAGAGATAGGATAATAATAGGGTCCGGATGGAAGAGATCGGTTGAATAAAGGTATGACTAAAGATCAGATCGAATTGGTTGAAGAAGGTATTAGTTAAGAGAGATCGAAAAGACAATCAATGCAATGCAAACGATAAAAACATAATTAACATAATTAAAAAAATAAAAACAGAATAAATAAATAAAATGGAATTAAGCTTAAATAAAAGTCCATTTCATTTTCAAGAGATCAGATTACATCATTTGGGCGTCTCTCCAGCCCGATCATTAATTCCAGATATTCCTACCTACTCTACCCTTGTGTCCGTAGTTCGACACCTCCCGATCTCAAAATGCCGTTCAAGAGATACGTGGAGATCAGGAGGGTAGCTCTTGTCAACTATGGTAAAGACTACGGAAAGCCCGGTGTCATAATTGATGTCATCGACCAAAACTGAGCCATAATCAAAACTCTTGAGATGGTTTGGAGCCAAATGAACTTCAAGAGACGGTCATCGATATCAAGATTGAAATTAGCAGTCATCTTACCCAAGATCAGCCTGTGGCTCGAACCGAAAACCCGATTAAAGATCAGCACAGTAGTCATTTTGGACCCTCATTGGTCGTTTAGTACGGTTCCCTCACCGTTATCAGATGACATTCTCATAATTCTCTGATCGCCGGCGTCACCCATTTTCAGGCGATAAGCAAAAAAAGCTATCGGAAAAAGATCAAAACAGCCGTCATTTTGAAAATCGGTGCCGGAAACGCAAGGCATGGGGAAGAACATGCCAGAAATAAACCGAAGAGGAAAAGTGTGAAGGTGAAAATGAGAGAGTTTTTCCCCTGGTATATATAGGCCTCAGTATTTAATACTCCCGAAACCTTAACCGACGCTTTGGGAAGTGAAGAATTTAATGCCTTCCTGATTTTCGAAGCGTACCAACGGAGACCAGATGAAGAGAATAGATGAAGAGATCGGAAATGTAACAGGAGATCAGACGTGAAGGCGGAAGATACAAAGATAGGATTGGTTAAAGATCGACAAATTGGATAGATCGGGAGGTTGGAAAATCAACGAGAGTTACTTCAGCCCATGACCCCCGATCTACGTAGTCAGCTTTCGTTGCCGTCGTATTTGAGTTTGTTAAAGCATTTCGGGTACGATCTGATCTCCACCATCCACTTCATTTCAAAATAAGGGTTCGAACCGTCGTATCTGAGGCAGTTAAAGCATTTTGGTTCGCCCAAATCTACACCTTTGATTTCACCTGTAAGGGTGGACTTTGGACCGTGGAATCAAAGTAAATAACAAATTCAGCACCTTTTATTCCCAGCCCTTGGATCCATTCTGTGTTGGATTTGAGAAAAAGGGACAAAAGAGTCCCGACTTAGATCTCAACCTTCAATTCTTGGTCTCTTTAATTTCTGACCCTTAGATTCAGTCCTTCTAGATCCACACCCTTCAATCTCGCCATCTGAAATCCCAGTCGTTCATTTGGAGACCCCCGTTCCCATAAATACCTGAATGCTTCACTGTATAAAGGGGTCTTTGGTTAGAATTTTGAGATACCGGGTATTAGTCCTTCATTTTTTATCTTGAAATCTCGATCTTTGTAGTTTCTCTTGGCACTTTGATCTTTTGTCTCAAGTTTTACTCTGTGTTTTTTTTTTTTTTTTGGTCCATCTCCTGAAATATAAAGTTATTGATGCAAAAGGGGCTTCAGAAACGTGTTTTTCTAAAGAAACTCCTCCAGAAGTCCTAATATTTCGGTCTCATTCTTCAGTGGATTTGCTCAGAAGCTCGGTGGTCCAGCTTTGGTTCATCATAGGTTCTTGTTCACGACACCATCATCTCAAAAGGTGCTCTTGGTCGGCCTAGCCTTGGCGACCCCATCTTGACGTGAGTATTAGCATTGGCTCTCCCGTCACCCTAGTAGCTCATTACAACATCTTAACAGTCCTTCTACTGATTGAATGCAACTAGGCTATATTTGTTATGTAAGAACTTTTAGGACATCAAATCAGACTGAACTTTTAGAATAGACTAGTGTTATATTGACTTATCTCACAAATGTTACCTTTTGCACGCTATAGTAATGCGTACATCATTTCAAGATATTTTTATTTTTGTTAATGTAAGAATAAGAGTTTGGCTGATGTAAGTGTTATTGGAATTCCGGAAGGACAGTAGAGAGTTCGGATAGGAATAAGACAAACACAAGAATGATGATGTGGAGAGTTAGAATTCGATTAAAGAGAGAGACATAAAAAGAGCGAGTAGATGTAAGTTTGGGCAAACATGGAGAGTTCGGATAACCAATAAGAGATCGGAAACCAAGAGAGTGATCGGAAAATAATGCGCAATTAGATGTGTCGCGAATACATATAGAACCGTTTTATTTTTTTTTTAATATTCTCATTTTTTAGCTGGAGTTCGAGAGAGAGTCCTTTCTTCGGATTCCCGCAGTTCTATTTTCGTTATAAAAATCATCCTTTACAAATATGGGAGGTCGGGAGAGAGGTCTTTCTTTGAACCTCTGCGGTTTTACGTCTTTATGAAACTCGTTCTTTTGTAAATACGGGAATCCTAGATAAAGTTCTTTCCTTGATTTCCCGCAGTTATACTTTCTATAAAGCTCGTTCGGCACATAATAGGAGAGATCGAGAAAGAGTCCTTTCCCCGAAATCCCCGCGCTCATCTTTTACAAAATTCCATGAATCCTTCAACAAACTTATCTAACATATTTCAATGTTCGGTTCACGGGAGAATTTTTCCAAGAACTCCGAACTTTATATTTAGACCCAATGGAGAGTCCCTCTTGGAACCCACGTGTTAATGTTATTAAGTAAGTCCCCCCCCTTCAGTTCGATTCAGTCAAATGAAACATCATAATGGCAAAAAAAAAAAAAAAAAAAAAAAAAAAAACCATTAAATAGATTAAAAATGAAACAATGTGGGTAAAGGTTTTATAGCTAGATTTACGGATAATGAGACCTTTCTTCATTAACTGAGAGTCCTCATTAATGAAGGAAACTCTCTAGGTTCTAATTAGCCCATTCCTTTTGAATTAGAGTCCTAATTAAAAGGAATAAAAATCTATACCCATATCGGTTCATACATATTCACTACACACACCACCCCCCTCAATTATTTGGATGCCAGTGAGGAGGTGAATAATGAGTGAGCCGAGAGTCATCCTAACTCATTGTAAATCTCTATGAATCAAATAATGCCTCTTCGGAATTGGAGTCTTAATTCGGGGAGGGAGGAATTTAATAAATACGTAATAAATTAAACAAACTCAATCTCAACTCACTTTGGAATCATCTCATTTACCCGTGTTTATGAGAAATCCAAAATAGTGAAAAATCATGCGTTCCTATATTAAACCGAAGGAACCAACATCGCAATTTAAACCCCAAAATTATCAGTTTTAAATTATAAAGAGCACGCCATTGAATTTACTTGCCCTCGTTGAGAGACGATATAGGGTGCCTAACACTTTCCCCACACGTATACGGACCCCAAACTTAGAATATCTGTTCTAGAAGTGGCATTAAAAAAAATTCAAAATAAAAAATGATTTTCTTTAATTTCTCCCAAAATTAAAGTGGCGACTCCTCATTTCTCCACTTCGGTGAGAATCGTCTAGCGACCACAAAACTCTTGCGACAAACATTCACTATCTTCCTCAAAGGACAATCACTTGAACGATGCCCTTGCTAGTTGCACTTAAAACACTTCCCATAGATCGGTCTAGCATAAGGATTGGCGGCTTTAGGCATCTCTTTCTCCTTTCCTTCATTCATGAGACGCTTTCTAGCTACTTTCTCTTCTTGAACAAACTCCTTGCTAGTGCAGTTGATACCACCATAAGCATTTGTTTTAGCTCTGGCGCCTGAACTTGTAGCTTTATCAGAATCAAGACTACTCCATTGCATCATCTCCACCTTCAAGGCCATATTTTTAGCCTCAGATAAGGTCCACAATACTTGAACTCCAATCCGGTCTTTGATGGACCACTTTAATCCCTTGCAATCTACTGCCCTTCCAATTCATAAAGGTTGTTTCTTTTCATGAATTGTTCAGCTACCTTATTGGCACTTTCAGTATTGTTAGAAGAAAATTTGCTCATAATCTGAAGGCAAAAACTCTTGTTGTAGCAAATACTTCATCCGGTACCAAGTTCAAACCGGTCCCTTACCTTCTCGCTCCCTCTTAAATTGCAATCTCTCTCACTAAGCAGAGACTCCACCCTTCATCCGACATGCAACTATTTTCAACCTCCTTTCTGGAGTTGTCTCAATGTAATCGAAGAATCTTTCCACATCAGCTATCCAATCTAAAAACCAAATGTTGAAACTCCCATTGAAGTTGGGAATATCAACTTTGAGCCAAAAATCCTTGTTCTCCAGCTCATCATAGCCACGAGCAACTCTCCTCCCATATTCCCCTTGTCGTTGGTATCTAGGGAATTCATAGGGTTCATATTAATCCTTCTCTTCAGAGCTCTCGTTGTAGATAGGATGTCTACGTGCAACAATTGGCCGTTCAATAGGGTCACCATGGGGCTTGCACCATCCCTCAGCCTTCTATTGTCCACCCAATCCTTGTTGCGATTGATTTCTAAAGCATCAAAGCGATCCGCAATTTCTTCAAAATGTCTTTTTATATGCCCGAATCTGTGGTCCACTCATTGCTCTAATAGTTGCTCCAAACATTGCAATGCATCATCCCTTGTTTCAAAGGCTCTAGCTCTCCATTCACCATCGCGAGAGCCATTGTCATCATCACCGCCAGTTGCCATCCTTGCTCTGATACCACTTGACGTAACGAAACTAGATAAATCACTCACACACATGAGAAAGAGAATTTGAGAGTAAAATCTCAATTGAAAATTTATTAATTAAAATCTAAATCTGAAATACATAATTTTAGAAGGATTTATAGAGCTTTAGACTCCCAATCCTAATAGGGAAATAACTCTACTAAATAGGAATTTAAACTAAATTCAAACACATTAGAAAAATAAAGATAAAATAGAAAATTAACTAGCACTACCCTAACTAGAAGGCATGATTGAGTCCTAAATCAGATAAGAAAAGCCTCAAAATTAATTTTGGAGCAATTACTGCTACTGTAGCTTGCTAAACAAGGAGTCCAAGTTGATCTAGGACTGCTGGAGATAAAAAAAAAAAAAAAAAAATTAATTAAAAAACGTAGCTCCTCTTTCTGACCACCCAAACTTGCCTCAAATTTGTGTTCTTTCTCCCTTTTTCACTCCAAAATGCTTCATTTGTTTTCTTCTTTGAACCTTCTCCCATTTTCCAATAAAATTATCACTAATACATTCCACATCACTATGGACCATTAGGGATGTAGAACAAGAACAAAGGATAAGAGAAACAAATTCTCAAAAGAACTAATTCTCAAAATCTTTATTTAATTGTCAATAATATCATCATAATCAAAGCTACTAAATAATAAAAACCTAGACCTACTTATAGAGTTTTTGCAACCCTAGTTACATTTGGATTAGGAATCCTAATTCAATTCTAATTAGGAATTACAAATTAAACCCTAATTAAACTTCCAAAATAAAATAAAATACTTCCTAAATAATAATAAAAAACCTAGATGATAAAACTTTCTACAACAATAACAACTAAAACTAAGTCTTAATCCTAAACTAATTCAGTTGGCTGTATGGATCCATTTTTGCTATTCAACTCTGTTAGACACCACGTCTACATCAATATCCAAAACTCGTAAATTTTTTATACTACTTCCCTCCACCTCATCTTAGGCCTCCTTTTTCCCCTTCTCACTCTTTTCCTTACTAACTTATCACACTTTCATACAAGGGTATTTGATTCTCTGAGTCGTACATGACCAAACCATCTAGAGAATATAGAATTTTACATTGGTCATCAACCTATAGCAACTCTCCTCCTCCTTTAACAATAATCTAAATTTCCTAATTTTACAATGAACATAATTTCTAAGCTTCCAATACTGCATCATTTAGCTTTTTGATAAATGATACACAACTCAGATCGCCTCAAGTAACTTTTCCAGCCCCATTTGTATGAGTATATTATCCACAGGCATGAAGCCATAATAGACTAATGAAACTCTTTTTTTTTTAAATCTTCAAACTATTTGTTATTTTTTCACTTTCTAAGAATGCTAATGGGTGCTTCAACATAATTTTAATTCCAGTAAAATATCAAGTGGAAAGAAATTTACCGGCAAGCTGTTGAGGAGAGCTACTGTAAGAGAAACTTGAAATGTGAATATTAAGCTTTTTTCTAGAACTTTAGGAAGATATGCACTGAAAGCAAATGCCCAACGAGGTTGATAAGCAGTTAACTGAACGGAGTGTGCCATGGAGATGGCATCACCAACAAAAACAAAAGTCCCACCACAACCATCTTTAGTGAAGTCTGCAGTTTCAGAATGTGGAAAAGAGTTCCCTCCAACTTGCAAGCATTCTGGAGAATAAGGGCTAGAATAGGTGATCTCAGCCCATATTAACCCAGGTAATTGGACAGGGCTTAAACAAGTTTCATCCTAGAGACCATGCCAAATAATTTATTCAGTTGCAAGAAACAGCACATTATTTCATTATCTTCTTATAACAAAGGACATTACCATCCAGCAATTTTGCTTGAAATGGCTAGTTATAGGCATCAAACTAGCAACTTCTTAGTTGCAAGCTTATATTTTTATTATTGCTCCAGGCAATGGCCCTTAAGCAAAAGTGATAGAAAAATAAGAAACATTTCAAAATATAATGAAAATGTAGAAATGTCCACCTGAGAACAAATGCAGCTGCTTCCATTGGTTATTTCTGTAACCCTTCCATGACTACATTTATTAAGTTTGACAACATCAGTAGCACTCAAGCAATGCCTACTCCCTCTTTTGTTCAGATGATCATCTCCATTGCTGACGTCATCTAATTTACTAGAATCAAAGCATTGAATGGCTACAAATTCAGTAAGATCATTAGGACAAGATGATTGATTATATACCAAGTGCATCTTCTTGCTTTCTTCAATCAGAGAAGTAGGAACACAATAACCTTTTCTGCTATGAACTATGGCAAAACCTTTGGAATTTTCTGAATGACTTGAACTTTGAAGTGCCTGTTCTTGCATTAGGGCAGTCATCTCTATCCATTCTTGTTCATGGCGGATGTGTTTACCATCCAATGACACAATCATATCACCAGGAGACAAATAACCCGACAAAGGAGAAGTGGAAGGTACATCCAAAACCTATTCAAGGTAATCAATATAAATTCCATAAGTGAGCAGAAACAAAATGTCATATGATTCACATCAGATGTTTGTGCCTGTGTTTTGGTGCATATGTAAACAAACACGTGGTATACCATGGGGCTATCGCCATGCATGTAGAAGGGACACAAGATCAAGGGCAGAAGGAATAACATCAGTCCACAAGCTGCACAACACTATAAAATCACGACAGACATCAGCACCCTTGCTTGACAAGTAAAAAAGGCAAATTAAATTTGAAAAAACTGTTAAATTCCAAGTTAAGAACATTCTCATTGCATAGGAGTCCATCTAGACCAATCAATAGCTATGACTATGATAATTGATCTTACCACAGCATTATGCCAAATGCCAGCACAGAACACACGAAGAGCAGCAAACTGCTCTAAAATCTGCAGCAACTCATAGTTGAAAGCCACCAGAGCACCAGGAAAAAGAACCGCAACAAAAATGGCTATGTATTCCACTTGTATGCCCTCACTGCTTTTCAATGACAAGGTGCCTACAGTACCAACCATGAGAATCTAGCCTTCTGCAAATTCAGGTCTACAATTTGAGAATCATATATTTATCTGTGTTGCTTCACCACTCATTAATCACCTCCGAAAAATAGGTATTGAAAACACTCAAATGATAAAAAAAAAAAAAAACAAATTAACTAGATGATCAGGCTGTGCTGTTTTATTTTGCTGATAAATGAAGATCTAAAAAAATAAAACACCCATCAACTCTTCCTCTTTTGCAGATAAATGTGCAGTTTTTGCAGTCTTTGTAATCCATTTTCATTCATTCGCCAAATAATTCTTATTTGACATTTTTGGTCCCTTACACAGATCAGAATTATCTATTCAAGATTGTTGGCAACAGAGCATGTATTCATGGTAAGGTAATAAAGAAAGCTCATTTCAAACTTTCAATCATTCCACATGTAACATTTTTGTGATTCCTTTGAAATTAAAATTGCTCCAAGTATATTACATGATCGCAAACGCAGACCTTGCTCTTTTCACAAATCCAAACATAATAAGTTCATAACAAGGATTCCAAGAAAGAAGAAAGAAAAAAAAATTGAAAAAAAAAATGACCTTGCAGCAGCTATGGCATGCCCAAATTCATGAACGGATACTGATATCGAAGTAGAAATTAACAAATAAGCAGCATCAGCAAGTGATAGTCTCAAAGCATAGACCTGCGCAGAAGAATAAAAAACAGAAACAGCATCAGTATTTTCACATTATCCATTGAAAATAAGTTAAACATCGTCAAAAATGCCAACCCGAGGAGAAAACCCAAATATGATTGAACTAAGGAAATCAGAGAACTCTGTGTTTCCACGAAAAATCTGCAGGACACTGCCTAATTCCCAAAGAAGAATCTGCAAAACAAAGAAACAACATGAAAAATCAACAAAGGAATCAAAAGGACGAGGTTGACAGGTGATGGAAGATGTTATAGACTACCAGAGTGACTACAAGCAGTACAGTTAGGGTAAAACCGACCCCAATCGAAAACCAAAGACGCAAAAGCCTGGCATGCCTTCTTCCAAATCCGAAAAGGGGCGCATTCAAGGCTGAGATTTTGTAATCGCAATACCAGCAAGAAATGGTGTTTGATAGACGGCGGATTCGGGTTTCTGAAGTTCGAAGGGGAAGAAGAGTGTGAGTTTGTCCCCTTCCAAACCTCCTTACACGCCTCTCCTCCATCCTCCTCGCCGCCGCCGTCGCCGTCGCTAACTCTCTCACTGATCGGTTTGATCAGAATAGAATACCGCTCTGCTTACTGTTCATAATCTCTATCTGTTTATGACCTTTGGCGTTTGGTTTAATGGGATCCAAGATAGCTGAACCAACCTGTTTACTAAAACTTTAAAAACAGGATTGGTCGTTGATAGGCAACTGATAGGCATTTTATTCGTTGTAATTTGCATAGGTAAATTATATGATTATATTATTATAATTTTTAAATTTTAAAATATAATATAAAATTATTTAAATTTTATATAATAAAATTTTTTTAACTTTTAATTATTAATTTTTTCAGTTAAAAAATGATATAAATAATTAATATATAATTTTTAATTAATATTTCTCTTTTTTTTATTTAAATTATAAAATTATTTTTTTATATTTTAAAATTTATTTTATTTACAGTGAGAAAAAAGATTTAATTTATACATAATTTAAGAGAAAAAAAAATTAATTAAACTCTATATTAGAACTGTTTAAGTTAGCGTCTAACTGAAAAATCGATAATTAGAAGTTAAAGAGATTTTACAATGTAAAATTTAAAAATTAAAAAAATTTTATATTACATTTTTAAGTTAAAAGACTATAATATTATATTAAATAAGTTCAAAATTGATTGTCAAAATTTATCGTAATTTATATCGATTCTAATTATAGAAATAATAGTTTAATTTTTTATTTTATTTTTAAAAAATAATCTTTTACAGAGCAGTTTAATTTTTTATTTAAAAAAAAAAAACCTTTTACCCATATATTTTATTCGTTGTAATTTGCATCGGCTCCAATTACCGAGCTATTTATGAACAGCCGTTTAATTTTTTTTTTTTAAATAACCTTTTACTTATATATTAAATAAAACTCTACACATTAACATTGCCACCCACACAGATTCACAGAATAAATTTAGGAGCTGCAGTGTCCGATAAATTTTAAAAACTGCACACGAAATAAAAAAAAGAAAAGTTCATGTTTATTTTTATAATTTATCTATTTTAAAAATAAAATAAATAATATAATATAATAAATTAATAATTATATATTTATTTTAATAATTAAATAAATTATATGATATAATAAATTAATAATTATATATTTATATTAATAGTAAAATAAATATATTATATATACTCCTATTAATTATTTTATATATATTAACAGTAACAGTTAGAGATAATTTTATCAAATACTTAATATAAATTAAGTGTTATCAACTATCACCTATTCGTTATTCATATCAACTAATAATAATCGGCACTAACCATCAGTCATCAGTTAAACTAAATAAGTCTAAAATAAATTTTTTAATTTATAATTAAATTTAAAAATAAGTAATTGAGTGCTTGATTAAATTACTTAAAAGTTAATTTTAAATAATTTAACTGATTGATTAATAAATATTTTAAAATAACTTAATTTAACGAAATAACTAAAAAAAAACATGCTAACATATCTTTAAGTATAAGCTACCGTGTTTCCCATACACCAAAAGTATGCTCAAACGACATTTCTATATGAAGAATGAAAAACAATTGAACTTTTGCTTCAAATTCCTTGGTTTTTGAGCTCGTTGAGTGTGAGCACGACGAAAATCTTACAAGTGACATATGATATTTTGACCTCTTATATGAAGATGTTTATACTAAAATAATTAATTTATTTATTAATTATTTTTAAGACGAAGAATTAATTAAATTAATTTTTATAGAATTAATTTAATTTATTTTATTTTATTTATTTAATTAATCTATAGCCTACTGTAATTATTAAGTAAATATCTGAGAAGTTATTAAATAGTTATCCGAAGATGAGATTAACAAGCAGTTGCAAAACGTGAGAAGGTGTATTCGAAGTCTTCCAAGCACTATAAGAATCAAATTTGCAGCAACATAAAAGAGCCTCAATAACTAGAACAACTCAATCAAACAACAATAACTCATACTCTAGTCATTTTTTATCAGTCATTTATTTCTCAAGTATTTTCATTTAATTTCAAGTCTTGTACTCTCTTTATAATCAATCAAAACGTTATTTTGATTTCCAATTTACTTGCCTTTTAATTTTAGAGTAAGATTAATAAAACTGTATTCAGTGTAGTTATCTCCCACGGTCATTTTGTAACAGCCTAAATTTCAAAAATATAAAGTTTTGAATTTTTTATATTATCTTAATATTATTTTAGTAATATTAATGTAATTTAAACAACTTGTTAAACATCTTATTATATCACATCTTACTCCTCTGTGTAACACCCCGAACCTCCGGGTTCTGAATAATGTTTTTACTTGTAACTTTTTCTTTACCAAAGGGGATGTAACACTCTCCCTATAGTAATTCTGTAAATTATACTGTTTCGGTGACCAGTGTCGGTCCGGACAGCTAGAACGTCTGGAAAAATATTTAGACTAGAGTAAGGAATCATAATTAACTCAAATGTTAATAAGAAAATTTTAGGAAAAATTTTAGAAATAAAATACAACCAAGTTAAATGAGCCGGTGCCCTAGCGATGGGCAACCCAGTGGGAAGTTGCGGTTCTCGCAACTGGGAGCCCTAGACCCAGGAGAAAACTCATAAAATAATTTTTGGGACTCCAGAGAAGGGTCATTGAGGTTTTTATGGCATTAGAATGCCAAGAAAATGTTTTAAAAAAATTTTCAATCGGTATAGACAATTTTAGTCTGTTAAGCCAAACGGAGGGCATTTGATCATTTTGTCTTCAAAGGTGATTTTTGGCCTACTTGTCCAGTTAAGTAAATAATTATTATGACATAAAATGTAAATAAATATTGCTAAAAATTAAATTGAAAATGAGTAGAGAAGAAAAGAAAAGAAAATGAGATAAAAGGTCCATTTATGACATCATTATGATGTCATTAAGCAAATCCTACCAATCATATTTAACTAACATTTAAATTAACTAATAAAAAGGGAAAAGAATACAGCAAAAATCAAAAAAATCAGCAGCCATCACCTTCCTTCAACCAGCCATTTCCTCTCTTCTCACCCAAACCACCATTGAAGCTCCACTAAAGCTCCCAATCTCACCAAATCTCACTTAAAACCATTACCTAGCTTCACAAAAAAATTAACCTAGCAACTTGAACATCCTCTAGGCAGCCAAAAGAGGAAGAAAAAAGAGAGCTTATTTGGCTTGAAATTCTACTCCAACAAGGTTAGTGTCCAATTCTTGTTCCTTTTATTTTAATTCATGTTCAATGGCATGAATTGTGTAGAAAATATAAGAAAATAAAACAAAAAAGTGTGTGTGTGCACCTTATAAATTTTGGCAGCTAGGGTTTGATGATTTTGCTTGGTAGAAAAATGGTTATGAGCAGCCTTTGGTAGTGGATGTGAGATTGAACATAATTAAGTAAATGAAATGCAAGAATTGTGCATGTATTTGGCTTGAAATTCTGCTCCAACAAGATTAGTGTCCAATTCTTGTTTCTTTTATTTTAATTCATGTTCAATGGCATGAATTGTGTAGAAAATATAAGAAAACAAAACAAACAAGTGTGTGTGTGCACCTTATAAATTTTGGCAGCTAGGGTTTGATGATTTTGCTGAAGGAACGAAAGCGTGAAAACACAAGTTTATACCATTGAAATTCAAAATTTTTCACCTAGGGTCACATGCATCATGCAAGATTTATTTTTATCTATTTGATTTCAATGATAAACAGCATATTAAAACTCTTTTAATATGTTTTTGGATCTGTATTTGCCATTTAAGATTTTAAAATTAATCAGATTAATTTTAGAACCCTAGATTAAATCAAGACCGATTACACTAACCTCTTGATGCACTGCAGCGTGTCTGCGCCTTTGAGATTCATCTTCAGGATACCAGATGTTGTCCCTCTAGCTTGTCCACACCAAGAACACCTATGGCAGCCCTTGAACAGGTTCTAAAGCCTTTTTCTATTAATTAGAAATTCAAGTTCTGCCTTTTAAGAGATTAGAGATGTAAACAGGACATTAGAAACAATTTCTAGTGTTCTTAATTCAAGAGATTGATGGCTAATCTCTTTGAATTGATGAGAGATGAAGAAGAATAGAGGGAGGGCTGCAAAATGGCGTGACAAAGGAGTGTGGCAGCTGGTTGTATTTTATTTTCTCATAACAATACTTAAATAGCTAGGTTAACACATTAAACCCTTGCCACATGTCACCCTTTGATTAGCTCTAGGTTTAAGTGACCCAATCACATTGTGCCAAGTGTCAAACCTATATTTAATCTTGATTTTAATCATCTTACATGATTAAAAAACATTTGGCAAGCTTATGTGTAATCCCATGTGTCACCATCTCATGGTGTCACCATCTCATGGTGCCACGTGTCACACTATGAAATGACCAAAATGCCCCTGTGTCTTAATTTTGAGTTTTTAACCCAAAATAATTATTTTCTTCTTCTAATTAATTTATATCAAATATAAATTAATTAATTAATCTCTATTAATTAATTTCCCATTAATTAAATTCATATTTAAACACTTTAAATATAAATTTAACTTATACTATACATCTAATAATCTAGATTTGGTTTCAAGTCATGCTAGGGACTTTGCAATTTAATTGCAAACCAAACCTATTTAATTAATCAATTAAACTCTTTAATTAATTAATTAAATCATATTTAATTAGGTGATAACTTGTGTACGTGTGTAACTTACTAGGCTCATCACTAATTGGCAATGAGACATGATATCAACTCTTAATATCATCAGAACTCTTTCTTACCATAAATGATTTCTCTAAATCATTTTATGAACCTCATAGACCATGGTTAACACCTAGCATAGCATGCCATGGCCACCCAATTAGTAATAAGGTTTACCTTAAATGAACCTATAATCATATGTTACCATGCACTAGAATCTCTCTGTTATAAAATCCCAACTCAAGCTGGAGTCATGGTTTATGTCAAACTCCATTTGCTATGAATATTATGTTCTCTTTTAATTCCAGTTCTTGATTAAAAAGATTTTCTCATCAGAAACTATTTTCTGAATAAATCTATCTGTCCTGGGTAGGAACTTGAAACATCAAGAATAATTAAATGAACATAGGATTTTATCTCTATTTACTTAGAGGAACAGATTCCATCTTGATCAACACCTACCTCCATATATAACTAGTAGGAGCCAACAGATGCCCATATACCCATACACAGTACAAGTATGAAAGCAGTATCAAACTCAAACTACCTATATACAAGATAACTGTGCTATCTCAGGTCTAAAGATTATATGCACTGATATGATTTATGACAAAACATTGACAAGAGTAAACTCCATGTGCTTGTCATATTGTCATAAGTGTCACTGGTTCGGCCTACTTATCGTTTATAAGTGCCTATCATGTTTGTTATATGGCATGAGACTCACCATTCCATCTTATTTATATCTCATATAAATAACTTGGGAACAAACATGAATACAATCTTTCTGGATAAGTCATGTCCTTATTATGAAATATCCTCGATTGTGAACCTATTTATGATACTTCGTGCTAGAAATATTATCACTCATATTCTTAACAACTTAAGAATAATATTTCTAACAAAATATCAATGGACCTTTTCTATCACACATAAATATATTATGTAAACGGAAAAGTGGTAATGCCTTTTATTAATAAAAATATGTACAAGATACATACTAAATGATATGTTCTAGGGCATACTACTAACATTTGCTTAGTAGAAAAATAGTTATGAGCAGTCTTTGGTAGTAGATGAGGGTGTTAGTAATATGCCCTAGAGCATACATTTAGTATGTATCTTGTACATATTTTATTAATAAAAGGCATTTCCACTTTTCCATTTACATAATATATTTATGTGTAATAGAAAAGATCTGTTGATATTTTATTAGAAATATTATTCTTAAGCTGTTAAGAATATGAGTAACAATATTTCTAGTACAAAGTATCATAAATAGGTTCACAATCGAGGATACTTCATAATAAGGACATGACTTATCCAGAAAGATTGTATTCATATTTGTTCCCAAGTTATTTATATGAGATATAAATAAGATGGAATAGTAAGTCTCATGCCATAAAACAAACATGATAGGCACTTATACATGATAAGTAGGCCGAACCAGTGACACTTATGACAAGCACATGGAGTTTACTCTTGTCAATATTTTGTCATAAATCATATCAGTGCATATAATTTTTAGACCTGAGATAGCACAGTTATCTTGTATATAGGTAGTTTGAGTTTGATACTGCTTTCATACTTGTACTGTGTATGGGTATATTGGCATGTGTTGGTTCCTACTAGTTATATATGGAGGTAGGTATTGATCAAGATGGAATCTGTTCCTCTAAGTAAATAGAGATAAAATCCTATGTTATTTAATTATTCTTGATGTTTCAAGTGCCTGGTCAGGACAGATAGATTTAATCAGAAAAGAGTTTCTGATGAGAAAATCTTTTTAATCAAGAATTGGAATTAAAAGAGAACATAATATTCATAGCAAATGGAGCTTGGCATAAACCATGACTCCAACTTGAGTTGGGATTTTGTAACAGAGAGATTCCAGTGCATGGTAACATATGATTATAGATTCATTTAAGGTAAACCTTATTACTAATTGGGTGGCCATGGCATGCTATACTAGGTGTTAACCATGGTCTATGAGGTACATAAAATGATTTGGAGAAATCATTTATGGTAAGAAAGAGTTCTGATGATATAAAGAGTTGATATCATATCTCATTGCCAATTAGTGATGAGTCTAGTAAGTGTCACACATACACAAGTTATCACCTAATTAAATATGATTTAATTAATTAATTAAAGAGTTTAATTAATTAATTAAATAGGTTTGGTTTGTAATTAGATTGCAAAGTCCCTAGCATGACTTGAAACCAAATATAGATTATTGGATGTATAGTATAAGTTAAATTTATATTTAAAGTGTTTAAATATGAATTTAATTAATGAGAAATTAATTAATAGAGATTAATTAATTAATTTATATATGATATAAATTAATTAGAAGAAGAAAAATAATTATTTTGGGTTAAAAACTCAAAATTAAGACACAGGGGCATTTTGGTCAATTCACATTGTGACACGTGACACCATGAGATGGTGACACATAGCATTACACATAAGCTTGCCAAATGTCTTTTAATCATGTAAGATGATTAAAATTAGTATTAAATATAGGTTTGACACTTGGCACAATGTGATTGCGTCACTTAAACCTAGAGCTAATCAAAGGTTGACATGTGACAAGGGTTTAATGTATTAACCTAGCTATATAAGTGTTGTTATGAGAAAATAAAATACAATCAGCAGCCACACTCCTTTGTCACACCATTTTGAAGCTCTCCTTCTCTTCCTCTTCATCTCTCATCAATTCAAAGAGATTAGCCATCAATCTCTTGAATTAAAAATACTAGAAATTGTTTCTAGTGTCCTGTTTACATCTCTAATCTCTTAAAAGGCAGAACTTGAATTTCTAATTAATAGAAAAAGCTTTAGAAGTTGTTCAAGGGCTGCTATAGGTGTTCTTGGTGTGGACAAGCCAGAGGAACAACATTTGGTGTCCTGAAGACGAATATCAAAGGCGCAAATATGCTGCAGTATATCAAGAGGTTAGTGTAATCATTCTTGATTTAATCCAGGGTTCTAAAATTAATCTGATTAATTTTAAAATCTTAAATGGTAAATACAAATCCAAAAACATATTAAAAGAGTTTTAATATGTTGTTTATCATTGAAATCAAATAGTTAGAAATAAATCTTGCATGATGCATGTGGCCCTAGGTGAGAATTTTTGAATTCAATGGTATAAACTTGTGTTTTTCACACTTCCTTTCCTTCAATTGATATCAGAGCCACTATATTTGCCATTTAGATTGTTGATTATATGATTTAATTGTGTGTTTTTATCATGAGATGATTTATTCATTGCTGGTTGCAATGGAGGTGTGGCGGCATGCTTGAAAAACACCATCAATGGTTCGCATGGTTTGGCTTCCATGGGTGGTTCAATGTTTGGCTTTTAATTCTACAATTGTTGTATGATTTAAGGCCTATTCTTTGACTAATTAAAGTGTTTAATTAGTAGTTTTAATCACACAATTAAATTATAATTCAAATCAGAATTTTAAAAATTGTTTGAATGAGATTCAAATCTGAATTTTAAAAGTTGTTTGAATGTGATTCAAATCTGAATTTTTAAAGTTATTTGAATCATATTCAGATCTGATTTTTTTAAAAAATGTTTGAATGTGATTCAAATCTGATTTTTTAAAAAATATTTGAATGTGATTCAAATCTGAATTTATAAGATTGTTTGAATGTGATTCAAATCTGAATTTATAAGATTGTTTGAATGTGATTCAAATCTGAATTTTTAAATTTGTTTGAATGAAATTCAAATCTGAATTTTTAAATTTATTTGAATCATATTCAAATCTGGATTTTTTAAGTTGAATATGAGATATTCAATTTATTTTAAGTATGTATGTTTTATTTAATTGTTAAATAGTGATATGCATGATGGATGATCATGGACTATAAAAGGCCAATATGATTGGATTTATTTCTTTTATGTTTCTTTGGGATTGTAAATTAATTAATTTATTTTAATTTATTTTGGGCATGTATTATTAAGTTTGTAATAATTTTTTTATTGTAATTTCATTTATTTAATTCTTGTAAATTCGCCTTGGTATGCCAAGGATTACTATGTAATAATGGATTGCAAGAAGTTCAAGGAGGTCAAGAGCATTGGTGGGACTAGTGGGAGGAATTCAAGATCAAGTGTTAATTATTTACTCCTTCAGCAACTCTTATAAAATGAATGAATGAAATGCACTTATGAATGCCCTGATTCAATTCTTGGTGGCTTAGAATTGAATCCCTTAGAAAGTCTATGATCATACCATATTTACTGCTTATTCATGAATGCATGAGATATATGGGAATGTATGCAATTATATGGTATATGCTTGCTAAATGGATAATGTGCAAAGTGAGACCTTAATAGTAATTAGGATGACTATAAAATCTTTCAAACAAATGATTAAGTTGGAAATGCTATAATTATAGTAATTATAACATGGGCCCTCCATTGGGGTAATTATTTTAAGAAATTTTAAATAGTTGCATAAGATGCAATTAATTTAAGAGATTTTCTTAAGAATAATTGTTAAGCATAAGATGTTGTAAATATGTAAATGGTTTGGTGGCCAATATTGGATGTACCTGAGGACATTAAAATTATTTGCATAATTACTGGCTCAATTGGATCAACTTAACTAATGCAAGATAAGTCAATAATGGATGTACCTGAGATTTTGAGCATTAGGGGCTAGGTAAAGGATTGAACCTCACATGAGATGTGATGGGCAAAGAGTTGCTCACTTATAGTTTATTGTAATTCCAATAATGGATGTACCTAAGGATGATCAATAGAATTATCAGAATTCAATCACCCACTAGAAATCCATCCAACTAGGATTTCCGTTTTCTACTTTGGAAGTGTAGGATTCGCTAAGTTAGTGAGAGGACCAATTTGATTAAAAGACCATAATTATTTTAGTTAACTACTTGATACATTTACTAATTAATCTGGTTATTTTCTGCAATTAATTTTTTGATAATAATGAGCATAGAACAACCACCACCATCCAATATCCTTGCAAGCATACTTGATCGCAATAGGTTGACAGGACCTAATCTCTCTAATTGGCTAAGAAATTTGAAACTTGTCCTGAACCTTGAACATATAGGATATGTTCTAGATTCAAATGTTCCTGGTCCCTTACATCCAGAGGCCACTCAAGAGGAACATGAAACTTTGGACAAGTGGAAGGAGCATGATATGAGAGCTAAGTGTTACATGCTTGCTTCCATAAGTAATGAGTTACATAAGCAGCATGAGAACATGCAGAGTGTGAGTGAGATCCTCCTTCACTTATAAGAGTTGTATGGTGAGCATAGTAGGAATGCTAGGTATGAGATATCTAGGCAGCTATTCCGCATGAAGATGTCTGAGGGACAGAATGTTGGAGATCATGTCCATAAGATGATTCGGCTGATTGAGCAGTTAGAACATCTTGACTTCAACATGGATTTCCAACTACAGATGGATTTGATCCTTCAGTCCCTTCCTCAGTCTTTTGGGAATTTTGTGACAAATTTCCTTATGACTAAACAGGAATGCACCTTAGCTGGTTTACTCAACATGCTGGTTATTGCCCAAAAGAATATGCTGGGCAATAAAGGAAAAGAGGTAGCTTTGATTACATCTTCTTCTACTGGAAAGTCCAACAAGAAGAAGGGCAATAAGAAAAAGAACCTCAGATTCCTGGTCCTTCCAAGAAGATAGCCAAACAGAAAAACAAAGATCAAAGTTGACAAAGGTAAAGAAAAGTGTTTCCACTGTAACACCCCTATGTTCGGTAGTGCGTACTACTGTTCCGGTGACCAGTGTTGTCCGGACAGCTAGGATGCCTAGAACTACACTTCGATATGAGTGAGGAGACATAAAATAATGAAATACAAGAAAAGAAAATACAAGAAAAACAATGGAAAAATAATAGCAAAGAAATATAATCAAGTTAAGCGAGTCGAAAACCCTAGCGATGGGTGACCGCACCGGGAAGTCACGGCGTGGACCGTTGACTAGCCCTGAACTGCGGGGAACCCTAGAAAATATTTTTAGGACTTAAATAGACCCCTATTGAAGTATAATATCATTAGAAATATCAAAGAAAAATTAAATAATTAGTACAAAGAAAAGTGAGAAATCGAAAAACGGACAAAACCCGGTGTTACCGAAAAATCGGGAATGCAACCCGAATAGGGGCATTGTGGTCATTTGACATCCCGATTTGTCTTTTGACCTAAATGTCCATTAAAAATAAATAATATTACACTTGAAAAATATAATGAAAAATTAATTTAAGGGTACCTAATGTAAATAGTAAAAATGGAGTGTAAATGGAGTAATTAACACATTTAAAACATATAATATACTTTAATTGGTGAGTGGACCACTATGGAGTAAATTAAACACAAAAAGGGCGGGTGTAAATCCACTACACAATCTGCAAACTTCATCTTCTTCATTTCTTTCACACATGCCGAAATAAACTCCCTAAAAACCTCCATGGCCGAAACTTGAAGGAACCTCATCCTCTCCTCCATTTTCACCTCCAAACACCAAAGCTTCTTCATTAATTTTGATCCCCACCTCACAAGGAAGAAGTAGATACCAAAATCAAGAAGTTTAGTGAAGATTTAGCAAGTCCCAACAATAGGTAAGTTTGAGTTTTTGATTGTTGCTTTGTTAAAGTTTGTAAGGATGTTATGGGTGTTTGATTTATGGAGAAATTTTTTAGGTTTGATGTTGAATGGGAGTGTGTACGTTTGGCAGCCATGGAAACACCTTGAAGGCAGTTCATTTATGCTTGTAAATGGTGAATTAAATGATTGATTAAATGTATATTGTGTAGGAAATTGTTTGGGTGATGTATACTTAGTATATGTAAATATGAAATGAAATTTAAAGCTTGGAAATTAATGGAATGTAAATGTACCATTGTGGCAGTTTGTTAACTCTTGAAGAATACTGGAATTCATGCTTGGTTTATGGAATAATGATATTAAAATGTGTTGGTTGTTATGGTAGTTTGAGTGCATGTATGATGGTGTGAAGTTGGACATGTAAATGGGCATGAATTGGTGATTGAATTGTTGTAAATTGAGTTGGACAAATTCTGCACTTGTTGGTGCACATTGAATGTAATTGTAAGCTACCAAAATGACCTATAAAATGTTGTAAATTATGTTTAGGTCATGATACAACCAGAATTGACTTAAATATTGAGTTTGGTAAGTGTTAGGAGTGATCCTTGATGTGTATAGAAGAAATGCAATAAGGTAGTTTGAGTTTTAGGCCTATAACTTTAAGTGTGTGGCTCCAATTGGTATGAGACCAATTGGAGGTGAAACTAGGCACAAAATGTGCCAACTTTCATGAAGGAAGCTTGCCAAAATTCTGCTTGCAAGGTAGCTTGAAAAATGACCAAATCCGGATTAAGTGCAAATAAGGCCTGAAAATTGACCATTTGGGCAGCGGTTAGTGTTTAGGTCATAACTCACTCAAAACAAGTCCAATTGACCTGAAATTTTAACCATGAATAGTTAAGACCCATATCTACAAGTCTTATGAAGACACCAAAGCCCAGAAATGATCATAAGCAAGTCAAACAGCTTGCACAAGTTCGGGTCCAAAAACTAGCCGAACCTAAAATAACCTAAAATGAACTAAAGTGACCAATTTTGGTGCAATTTGACCAGCAATAGTAAAATGACCATAACTTGGTCTACATAACTCAGAATGACCTGAAATTTTGCCCCGTGTTCCATAAGACATAGATCTACAAGTTTGTAGTTTTGACTGAAACCCAAAAATCGAGGGAACTAGGTCGTCCGGCTAGGTCAAACTAGTATCCCGGAACCCAGCAAATTGCAAGAAAATGCAGTATACATGGAAATGAACTTGGTAACATGTAACAACCCTAAAATACTATCGAATGTGACATATTAATAACATTAAAATCTAATTTACCTAGAATGCATCGAGGGTTGATATATTAGGTTGACTAAGCAAATATTAGAATTTAGTGAATTAATTATCAGGCATTATCATTAAAGACAGTTTAATTTAGTACTGAAACACTTCAAATTGTATTTCTCAGTTAGCAAAGACTCAGGAAAAGGGAAGGAAACACTGAGTCAAGACCAGAAGACAGTTATCAGAGGTTTGTGCACAACAACTATTTCTTTTGAATTTTTCAATTGAAATGAATTATGACTATTTGTACATTATTGTTTTAAATTGTGGAAATGTGTTTGAATGGATATTTATTGCTTGCAAAGCATTATAAATGGTTTAAAACTGTGAGAAATTGTTTGAATGATATTGATGGATACTTATTGATTGAAAAGCATTGGAAATGATTTGAAACCACAGCTATCATGTATATTGATTGTATTCCTCACTAGCTTGTCTAGTGGGACAAATTGAATTACCTCTCTGGCTGAAGTGTTGAGGTGTGTGCCTGTTGAGGACGAATTGGATGAGTACTCATATTTTTGCTAGCTAGCTATGTTATTCCTCATTAGTCATCGACTTTTGGGACGAATTGAACTTTGGAACATGATTAAGCTGTGTGTGATTTATTGATATGTATTGTGAGATTGTGAAATGAATTTAAATTCTTATTGACATTCACTGTCTTTTGAATTTAACTATGTTTGGATTTCTGAGATTTATTGTGATATTGTGTTAAATTCCTTCTGATATTCATTGTCTTGAATTTAACTATGATTTTAAGTATCCATTATTTATTTAACTTATGAATTGTGATTTAAAGTTGTATTTAGTTAATGTTGTGCACCACTGAGACATTGTCTCAAAGAATAGCTTTCATTCTTGCCGCCGCAGTGACAGACGGACAGTGGCAAAGCAGACTAGGCCGCTAGTACATCCAAATGAGAGATTATCGGGTATAATGAGTATACCACATTTTGCATTTTGTACTGTAATGTATGACCACTGTATGTACATATTGTTCTTGGTTTTGAGCAGTTGTAAATTCAAATTGTACATTGAAGTTGTAAAATAATTATGAGTTATTTTGACTTGTAAAAATTATATTATATTTCTTGTATCTTAATCTTTGAAAAATCACTGTGGATTTGAGTTGAGAAATATGTTCTGTTAAGAAATATGTTGGAGTTGAGATTTGGAAATATATTGAATTGCTTTTTACAGGTTTTCTGAAGAACTGTTTTATCCAAAATAAAGATGGCACTTTGCCAAAATTTTTACAGAAATTCCAAAAAATTCAAATGTGTTAGTTTTAGCGCTTCAGTTCAAAAAGGTTTTTAACACCTGTAAATAGTGCTCACCACTGTAAAAGAAGTAAGAAAAGTTTTTAAAATCCCTTGTAGTGTATTTAATGGGTTATCAGTAGACGGAGTTGGTAATTCATTAGATATACTATGAGATCATGTTATGCCTTACAGAGGGGTAGGGTGTGACATGTTTTAATGGTATCAGAGCCTGGTTTTTAAATTTTGTTTTCACCTGTTATTTGAATATTCTTTCTTCATAGTACAACTGCTCAATATCATTGTTTGATACATACAGTACATTACATTATAAATATGCACTAACGGGAGGAAATCTCCTTGTGTTATTTGTTCAGGAGATCTAAAATCCTCGCATTGACTATGGAAGAGGGTGATCGTTCAGTCGATCAATCTATTGAGGCTGAGGTGCAAGGGGATGCCCCAGGCCTACACAATGTCAGTGGTTCAAGAAGACCACCGTCTGCAGTTTCTGCTTTCGATTCGCTCGCAGATGGTCGCAATGTTCCAACAAATGGTGTAATGTGCCTACTCAAGTCCCAATACAGACACCGATGGTACAACCACGCCTCCTACTAGGCAAGATGACAAATTGATGAAATATGGGGCTACAGAGTTCAAGGGGAGTAGATCCTCTAGAGGTGAGCAGTGGTTAGAGAGGATGGATAGGGTATTCAAGAAAGCGCATTGCACAGGAGCTCGATTTGAATACTCAGATCTTTGCTACTGAGGGGATGCTTATGGTGGTGGAAAACCATTCCCCATAGTGCAGTAGAACTCGGTGTTAACATGGAATGACTTTCTCAGGGAATTCAGACAAAAATATGTCCCTGATGCTTATGTAGACCAGAAGCTACAAGATTTCCTAAGTCTGAAACAGAGGGGCAGATCAGTGGCTGAGTATGAAAGAGAATTTTCCCGCCTGAGCCATTATGCAATGAGTTTACTTTTTACCAGCAGGGAGAGATGCAAGAGGTTTGAAACTGGCTTGAAGCCCAGTATCAGATTACAAGTAGTCGGATTCAAACACACTAATTTCTCTGAACTTGTTTCTCAAGCCCTAGAGTTGGAAAGAATCGAGTCTGAAGCTGCTCCTGAGAAAAAGAAATCAGAGAAGATAGAGAATATCTTTTTAATCAAGAACTGGAATTAAAAGAGAACATAATATTCATAGCAAATAGAGTTTGACATAAACTATGACTCCAGCTTGAGTTGAGATTTTGTAACAGAGAGATTCCAGTGCATGGTAACATATGATTATAGGTTCATTTAAGGTAAACCTTATTACTAATTGGGTGGCCATGGCATGCTATGCTAGGTGTTAACCATGGTCTATGAGGTGCATAAAATGATTTAGAGAAATCATTTATGGTAAAAAAGAGTTCTGATGATATTAAGAGTTGATATGATATCTCATTGCCAATTAGTGATGAGCCTAGTAAGTCACACACATACACAAGTTATCACCTAATTAAATATGATTTAATTAATTAATTAAAGAGTTTAATTGATTAATTAAATAGGTTTGGTTTGCAATTAGATTGCAAAGTCCCTAGCATGACTTGAAACCAAATCTAGATTATTGGATGTATAGTATAAGTTAAATTTATATTTAAAGTGTTTAAATATGAATTTAATTAATGAGAAATTAATTAAATGAGATTAATTAATTAATTTATATATGATATAAATTAATTAGAAGATGAGAAATAATTATTTTGGGTTAAGAACTCAAAATTAAGACACAGGGGCATTTTGGTCATTTCGCGGTGTGACATGTGGCAACATGAGATGGTGACATATGCCATTACACATAAGCTTGCCAAATGTCTTTTAATCATGTAAGATGATTAAAATTAAGATTAAATATAGGTTTGACACTTGCCACAATGTGATTGGGTCACTTAAACCTAGAGCTAATCAAAGGGTGACATGTGGCAAGGGTTTAATGCGTTAACCTAGCTATATAAGTGTTGTTATGAGAAAATAAAATACAACCAGCAGCCACACTCCTTTGTCATGCCATTTTGAAGCTCTCCTTCTCTTCCTCTTCATCTCTCATCAATTCAAAGAGATAAGCCATCAATCTCTTGAATTAAAAATACTAGAAATTGTTTCTAGTGTTCTGTTTACATCTCTAATCTCTTAAAAGGTAGAACTTGAATTTCTAATTAATAGAAAAAGCTTTAGAAGTTGTTCAAGGGTTGCCATAGGTGTTCTTGGTGTGGACAAGCTAGAGGGACAATATTTGGTGTCCTGAAGACGAATCTCAAAGGCGTAAATACGCTGTAGTGCATCAAGAAGTTAGTGTAATCATTCTTGATTTAATCTGATTAATTTTAAAATCTTAAATGGCAAATACAGATCCAAAAACATATTAAAAGAGTTTTAATATGTTGTTTATCATTGAAATCAAATAGTTAAAAATAAATCTTACGTGATGCATGTGACCCTAGGTGAAAATTTTTAAATTCAATGGTATAAACTTGTTTTTTTCATGCTTTCGTTCCTTCAGAGGGATTAAACATAATTAAGTAAATGAAATACAAGAATTGTGCATGTATGAAATGAAAAAAATTGGACACTTGAACAATTCTAGGGTTTGCTCATGTGATAGTTTATTAACCTTGTAATGGTCAATTAGTGACCATTTGAATGTGTGTGAGGAGGAAAGGAAGTGAGTTGTGGCTTGGTATTTGAGTTTAGGTGAGCTGCCTTGGCTGACCTGCAGGACTGAGTGTGAGTCCAGCAGGTTTCGGCAGCTATAAATGGAGTTGTAAACGTTTAATTAGTGCAAAGTCAATTGAACATGAAACTAGAGACATAATGGCACAACTTTGGTGAAGAAACCCTGCCCAAAAAACCAAATCAAGTTGACCTAAAAATTGCCCTAATCCGGGTGACTTGCATTCTGCCTGGGCAAAATGACCAAATGAACAGTGTTTATTCATTTGGTCATAACTCAGTGTAGAAAAGTCCAGTTGACCTGAAATTTTACCACCAGAAAGCTGAGATATAGTCCTACAACTTTCATGAAGAACACAAATCCAAATTCTAACCATAACCTAGTCAAATTGCTAACCAAACTTAGGTCACAAAATCTGGCAGAATCAAATTCTCTAGAAATTCTAGGTACAGGTCAATCCGGCCAGTTATGGTAAAATGACCATAACTTGAGCTACAAAACTCCAAATGGAGTGATTCGAAAAAAGAAATATAACTAGACACAATAAGGAATAACTTTTATGAAGACAATTTTATTAAATTCCTCTTGTACAAATGACCAATGGAACAAGAAACCTAGGATATGAAATCAAAATTTTGAATAACATAAGATAAGCTTTGAAATGGTATTGAAAATCAATACCAACAAAAATAAAATGCAAAATGTGGTATCTTGGTAAACTTAGGTTCAATAAATTCATTATTGTAACACCCTCACCCGACTACAGTATAGCTGAGCAAGGCTTACTACAATCAGTGCCGAAGCACCATAACTTATCTTACTTTATTTTTTTAATAATTTTGAATTCGTTTAATTTAACATCAATTATTTTTCGACGGAGAAACCAGCGGAGTTTCTCCTATTTTATTATCGTTTGACATATTTCAATATTCACCTGTTTGAAATTCAACAATATTTTCAAAATAAAATCTTATCCATGCTAATCATAATTATCTCATCAATTATTCTCATAATTTTCTCATATTTCAAATCTCATCTATACATTTCAATTTCATAATCATTTCCATACATTTCCATTCATACTCAATTCATATGTAAACATTCATAAATTACATAAGCAAAATTTTCAAATTTCCTTAATTTACATAATTTACAAAATAATTACAAAATTTCATAATTTATATGATATATAAATTAATTACATATGAAAAAGCTAATTAATTAATTTACATCGTATTCCTATTAATTACCTGTTCATAATATACATTATAATACAATATCAAAGCATTTTATACAAAATATAAAATATAATCTATATGGGCCCTATCTACATGGATTGCTGAGGAGGTGACAACTTTGAATACTTCAGATACTTCTGCAGATCAGAACTCCAAAATCTCTGTTTAATATTTTTATCTGAGCTTTACCTTCAGCACCTGTACGAGGAAACAATTCCATCGCGCTAAGCATTAATGCTTAGTGGTGCAATAATATAACAAGAAAATAATATACAAATAAAGATAGAAATAAAACATAATTCAAATAATTAAGATTTATTTATACTTCACATGCGGTTTCTAAAATTTAATATGTTTTATCCTAATGTAGTCTTCTTTGGAAGTGTTTATTTCACCAATGTACAGTAATAATGTACATAGAAAAATGATCTAAAAATAATAAATTTATGCTTATATTATTATGTAAGTCACATTTGCAATATTTATGTATGTTATAATTTTCTTTGCTAATCTTTTAGCATTTTCTCAATACTTTCTAGGTTGTCTCAGATTATTTCATAATAAGTAAATTTTAATATCAGTTTAGTTCATTTCAATTCTTTCTAATAAATAACTATTCTAATTTATTTTAAGTCATCTTACCCATTTATTTAATTTCTAATATTTTTAATTACTAATATTCTTAACTTATTTCAATAAATTTCACTGCCTAAGTAACCTATGACAGGCTGACTAAACTGGATAACGGGTCGTTAGCACTGGACACATGATTGCCTCGGGCGGTCATACCATGGGACGCAAAATGTCAACCACGTATGCAGTCAGTATGGCTAAAAAGCCATGATAACACATAATCGGGCATAAAAGCCATGAATGTTGGCATAAAGCCATGAATGCAGGCATAAAGCCATGAATAAGGGCATAAAGCCATGAATATAGGCATAAAGCCTTTCGTAGTACTGCTAAAATAATACCTTATTAGCATGCCAAACTATCCAATCTGACACACATGTCTAGGCAATACAAGTGTAACACCCCTATTTGTATAGCCTGGTATATTTCACTATTCCGGTGATCGGTGTTGATCCGGACAATTAAGGGGATTAGAACCACACTTAAGACAACTAGAAAAGCCATAAACACAAATAATTAGAAATTGCCAATTAGTTAAGTATAAATAAGAAAAACAGAATATAAGAAGTTAAACGAGCCGAGAGTCACAGCGATGGGTGACCTTCTCGGGAAGGACTGCGAAGTCATTTTAAACTCAAATTTCGAATCGTAAAATGTGACGCCGCGGTCCTTAGGACCCTTATGAACACAGTGGAAAAGAGAGAAATCACAAAAAAGAACTGTTAAGCCAGTCAAATAATTAGGTCAGGGAGCCGGAAAAAATATTGAATTATTTGCAAACTGGGATGAACCGGCGAGGGGCAATTTGGTCAATTGACCTCGAGAGCTGACTCCTGACCTAACTGTCAAATAAAATTTGAGAAAAGAAAATTTCAGAGTCGGGAACTAAATTAAAGAACTAATAGAAAAAAAAAAAGAAAGAAAATGAAAAAGGTGTAGGGAGATGACATCATGCATGACATCATGCATGATGCCATAAATGTTATAATTAATAAATTAATTAAATTGATTTTTTGGGGTCTTCCATAAGCTAAAATAGATAAAAGAAAAGAAAAGAAAAGAAAAAAAAAAGCTCTCTTTCTTCCTTAAGTGTCGCCTCACTCTCTCCCTCTTTTCTCCATTGCTAATCCTCCATTAAAGCTTGCACTCAAGCTTTAATTTCTTCACTTAACCTTAATAACTCCCATAAAAACCTTACTAGAGCTTGTTATCTCAACTTAAGAAGAAGATTTAAAGAAGAAAGAAGAACAAAAGATAGAGATTTGAAGTTCTAAGAAAGGTTAGTATGCTAACTTTCAATTTTCTACTTTAAATGCATATTTAGTTACTTAAATGAACTTAGAAACTAATGAAATGAAATAAAAATATGTGGGGAGGACCAAACTGAAATTTCGGTCATCCATGGATGTATGAGAGTATGATGTGTTTTGAATGAATTAAATGTGTTAGTAAGCTTGTATGAAAGTGGTAGTAAGATTGAAATGCTTAAATGTGATTAAATGCAACAATTTAGTGTGGTTAGGGTTTGGAGACCTAGGGTTTTGAGGCAAAAATTTGGAGAAATGAGTAAATGATATGTTTAACCTATTGTGAAGTGAGAAATGGTCATTTGTGACCAAATGAGTTGTGTTGAAATGGTTGGAACTAAAATCAAATTCGGAGGGAGTGTGGTCATGCTGCTGGCAGCATGACCAAGTCAATTTGAAGGACCAAAAATGAAATTTTACAAGTCCAATTGATATGGGACCAATTGGGGATGAAATAGACATAAAATGACACAACTTTCATTTAGGAAGCATGCCCAAAAAGTGACCAAAATCTAGTGAACAAATTGACCAAAGTTGGAAAATTGCAGGCTGCCCTGTACAAACTGACCAAATGAACAGTGTTTGTTCATTTGCCATAACTTGAGTTAGGCAAGTCAAAATGACTTAAAATTTTACCAGTGGTTAGATGAGATATAGACCTAAAACTTTCATGAAGAACACAAACCCAAATTCTGCCAGCAACCAAGTCGTTTGACCACCCCAAGTTGGTGACCCAAAACTGCCAGCACCAAAATTGCCCAGAAAATCTGGGTAGGGGTCCTGGTAACACTCCTGGAGGTCAAAGCACTGTTAACCAGCCAGTATCCAGTGGCGCACCAGTCAGAGTGTATACCATGCATCAGAGGGAGGAGGCTGAAACATCAGACGTAGTAGCTGGTAATTTTTCCATCCTTGACCAAGATGTACATGTGTTATTTGATCCTGGCTCCACACATTCGTATGTTAGTGCTAGTGTGATGTGTTCTACTGCTATTCAGTGTGTACCAATGGATTATGATGTGCTAGTAACTAGTCCATTAGGCCAGGAGGTCAGGGTAAATAAATTATATAGGGATTGTCCTTTGGTGATCTAAGGACACACTTTTTTGTCTGATTTAATTGAAATGCCCTTCAGAGATTATGACATTATTTTGGGCATGGATTGGTTAGCCAGGCATCACGCCATGATTGACTATAGACTGAAGATAGTCACTTTTGGTCTTCCTCAGTATGGTGATGTAGTAATACACGAGGAGAGGCAGTTATTGCCTTCAAACATCATTTCAGCTGCACTGGCTAGAAAAATGATTAGGAAAGGGTGTGAGGCGTACTTGGCACATGTGATAGACACCCAAGTGGGGAGTCCAGCACTGAGGGACATTCCTACTGTATGTGACTTTTCATATGTATTTCCTGATGAATTGCCAGGATGACCTCCAGAAAGAGAAGTGCAGTTTGAAATTGATGTTATGCCTGGTGTGGACCCAATCTCCATAACGCCATACAGAATGGCACCTGCAGAACTAAAAGAATTGAAAGTACAGTTGCAAGAGCTGCTTGATAAGGGCTTTTATCCGCCCTAGTGTGTCACCTTGGGGAGCGCCAATGTTGTTTGTAAAGAAGAAAAATGGCACTCTTCGGTTGTGCATTGACTATCGGCAGTTGAATAAGGTGACAATAAAGAACAGATACCCATTGCCCCGCATTGATGACTTGTTTGATCAGTTGAGAGGTGCAACTGTGTTCTCCAAAATTGACCTGAGATCAAGTTATTATCATTGAAAGTACAAGAGCAGAGTATTCCTAAAACTGCCTTCAGAACCCGCTATGGCCATTATGAGTTCTTGGTCATGCCATTCGGGTTAACTAATGCTCCGGCTGATTTATGGATCTGATGAACACTATCTTTAGACCATACCTCGACCAGTTTGTTGTGGTATTTATTGATGATATATTGGTCTATTCGAGGAATGCAAAAGAGCATGATAGACATATGCGGATTGTACTACAAACTTTGAGGGAGAAACAGCTATATGCCAAACTGTCAAAGTGTGAATTTTGGCTGAAGGAGATATCATTTTTGGGGCACATAGTATCAGTAGAGGGTATTAAGGTAGATCCTAGCAAGATTGAAGCAGTCCTTAATTGGAAGCCACCCAGAAATGTCACAGAGATTCGCAATTTTCTGGGTTTAGCTGGATACTACCGTCCATTGACCAAGCTGCTTAGAAAAGATGTGAAATTTTAGTGGACGGACAAATGCCAACAGAGTTTTGATGAATTGAAAAGATGTTTGACTGAGGCTCCAGTCCTGACTTTACCTACATCGGGTAAAGAATATATAGTTTATAGTGATGCTTCTCATAATGGGTTAGGCTGTATATTGATGCAAGATCGAAATGTCATTGCCTATGCATCACGCTAGCTAAAACCGTATGAGAGGAATTATCCAACACATGATTTGGAGCTTGCAGCTATTGTGTTTGCTCTTAAGATCTGGAGACATTATTTGTATGGGAAGAAGTGCTACATCTACACAGATCATAAGAGTTTGAAGTATTTGGGCACCCAGAAAGAGTTGAATTTGAGACAGAGGAGATGGTTAGAGTTGATTAAAGACTACGATTGTCTGATAGACTATCAGCCAGGGAAAGCTAATGTTGTGGCTGACGCCCTAAGTCGCAAGACTATGGCAAGTCTACGTTACTCCTTTGTCTTTGGTACACGAGTTAAGATCATTGCATGCCAGCTTAGAGATTAATGATGAGGGGCAGACATCAGTTGCATGGCATGTACAGCCAGTGTTGATTGATCAAATCGAATGGTCGCCGTAATAATGATAGGTATCAGAAGCTATTGGAAGAAGTTCGGCAGGGCAAGAAACCAGAGTTCTTAATCAGAGATGATGGTTTACTACTACACCAGGGCAGAATGTGTGTTCCTAATGATATTGATTTGAGGCAGATCATTTTAAAAGAAGTACATGAGTCTCCTTTTGCCATGCACCCTGGTGGTACAAAAATGTATAGAGGGCTAAAGGAGCATTACTGGTGGATGGGTATGAAAAGAGATGTGGCAGAGTTTGTTTCCAAATGCCTAACTTATCAGTAAGTAAAGGCAGAGCATCAAGTACCCACTGGGTTGTTACATCCACTACCAGTGCCAGAATGGAAATGGGAGAAATTAATAATGGATTTTGTGATGGGACTTCTAAAGACACAGAAGAGTCATGATGTAGTATGGGTCATCGTCGATGATCGACTAAGTTCGCTCATTTTCTCACAAATCAATGGACTACGCTTTAGATAGATTGGCCAGTTGTACATCAATGAGATTGTGAGATCGCATGGAGTTCCAGATCCATTGTATCGCATGCAGATCCTAGGTTCACTTCTAGATTTTGGGGTAGTCTTCAGAGAGCCCTAGGAACTAGATTGAACTTCAGTACTGCATTCCACCCACAAACAAATGGCCAGTCTGAGAGGGTAATTCAGATCTTGGAGGACATGCTACGGGCTTGTGTAATTGAGTTTGAGGGTAGTTGGGATACACACTTGCCCTTGATTGAGTTTGCTTACAACAACAGTTACCAGTCAAGCATTGGGATGCCTCCATATGAAGCTTTGTATGGCAGAAAATGTAGAACCCCGTTGTGTTGGGATGACGTGGGTGAAAGAAAAATGATTGGACCTGAAATTGTTCAACAGACTGAAGAGAAAATTAGGGTGATCAGAGATCAACTTAAAACTGCATCAGACCGTCAGAAGTCCTACATTGATTTGAAAAGAAAGGATGTTGAATATGCAGTGGGTGAGAAAGTTTTCCTCAAGGTTTCTCCTTGGAAGAGGATTATGAGGTTCAGCAAAAAGGGGAAACTAAGTCCTCGTTTTATCGGGCCATATGAGGTTCTGGAAAGAATGGGTCCTTTGGCATATCGTTTGGCACTACCTCCAGAGTTGGAGAAGATACATAATGTCTTCCATGTGTCTATGTTGAGGAGGTATCGATCAGACCCATCTCATGTACTACCAGTAGAAGAAATTGAAGTGAATCCAGACCTCACATATGAGGAAGAACCCATAAAGATTTTGGCTTATGAGGTGAAGCAGCTACGGAACAAGCAAATACCGTTAGTAAAAGTGCTGTGGAACCATCATTCGGGCCAGGAGGCTACTTGGGAATGAGAGGAGGACATGAGGAGACAACACCCACAGCTGTTCAGAGATTAATACCAAGTAAAATTTCGAGATGAAATTTATTTTAAGGGGGGGAGAATTGTAACACCCCTATTTGTATAGCCTGGTATATTTCACTGTTCCGGTGACCGGTGTCGGTCCGGACAATTAAGGGGATTAGAACCACACTTAAGACAACTAGAAAAGCCATAAACACAAATAATTAGAAATTGCCAATTAGTTAAGTATAAATAAGAAAAATAGAATATAAGAAGTTAAACGAGCCGAGAGTCACAGCAATGGGTGACCTTCTCGGGACTGCGAAGTCATTTTAAACTCAAATTTCGAACCGTAAAATGTGACGCCGCGGTCCTTAGGACTCTTATGAACACAGTGGAAAAGAGAAAATCACGAAAAAGAACTGTTAAGCTAGTCAAATAATTAGGTCAGGGAGCCGGAAGAAATATTGAATTATTTGCAAATCAGGATGAACCGGCGAGGGGCAATTTGGTCAATTGACCCCGAGAGCTGACTCTTGACCTAACTGTCAAATAAAATTTGAGAAAAGAAAATTTCAGATTCGGGAATTAAATTAAAGAACTAATAGAAAAAAAAAGAAAGAAAATGAAAAAGGTGTAGGGAGATGACATCATGCATGACATCATGCACGGTGCCATAAATGTTATAATTAATAAATTAATTAAATTGATTTTTTGGGGTCTTACATAAGCTAAAATAGATAAAAGAAAAGAAAAGAAAAAAAAAAACAAAAAGCTCTCTTTCTTCCCTAAGTGCCGCCTCACTCTCTCCCTCATTTCTCCATTGCTAATCCTCCATTAAAGCTTGCACTCAAGCTTTAATATGGGACCAATTGGGGATGAAATAGACATAAAATGACATAATTTTCATTTAGGAAGCATGCCCAAAAAGTGACCAAAACCTAGTGAACAAATTGACCAAAGTTGGAAAATTGCAGGCCGCCCTGTACAAACTGACCAAATGAACAGTGTTTGTTCATTTTCCATAACTTGAGTTAGGCAAGTCAAAATGACCTGAAATTTTACCAGTGGTTAGATGAGATATAGACCTAAAACTTTCATGAAGAACACAAACCCAAATTCTGTCAGCAACCAAGTCGTTTGACCACCCCAAGTTGGCGACCCAAAACTGCCAGCACCAAAATTGCCCAGAAAATCTGGGTTGTTTCCAATCCGGCAGCCATGGTTCAAATGGCCATAATTTGAGCTACAAAACTCCAATTGGGGTGATTAAAAAATGAGAATAAACTTAAGACAATAAGGAACATTTTCTATGAAGAAATGTTTGCCAAATTCCAACAGTAGAATGACCAATGGAATAGTGTAACTAGGGACACCAAAACTGAAAATTTGACAATTTTGCCTAAAGGACTTAAGCTTTGAGAAAATGACCAAAACCAACAAATTTAATGACCAAAATGTGGTATGTGGGTGAAGTTGGAGTTCCCATACCTATTAAGCCTTAGAAAGTCAACAATTTGACTTAAATAGTGTAGTGAATAATAACCCGAAACACAAAAACTTCGAGAACGTCGAATTTAGCACGTTAGAGCTAGGTAAAAGTGAAGTTAAATTTAATTTTGGATTTATGCTAAGTTATGGTACTGAAGCACTATGAAACTGTGTGTTTCAGCTGAAAAAGACTTGGAAACTCGGAGAGACTGAGTCAAGGCCTAGAGGCGACTCACGTCAGGTCTGTGCACAATAATTCTTGTTTAAATATTTTATTCTTAAAAATTTGACTTATGTGATTAAAATCTTAAATGGCAAATACAGATCCAAAAACATATTAAAAGAGTTTTAATATGTTGTTTATCATTGAAATCAAATAGTTAAAAATAAATCTTACGTGATGTATGTGACCCTAGGTGAAAATTTTTGAATTCAATGGTATAAACTTGTTTTTTTCATGCTTTCGTTCCTTCAGAGGGATTAAACATAATTAAGTAAATGAAATACAAGAATTGTGCATGTATGAAATGAAAAAAATTGGACACTTGAACAATTCTAGGGTTTGCTCATGTGATAGTTTATTAATCTTGTAATGGTCAATTAGTGACCATTTGAATGTGTGTGAGGAGGAAAGGAAGTGAGTTGTGGCTTGGTATTTGAGTTTAGGTGAGCTGCCTTGGCTGACCTGCAGGACTGAGTGTGAGTCCAGCAGGTTTCGGCAGCTATAAATGGAGTTGTAAACGTTTAATTAGTGCAAAGTCAATTGAACATGAAACTAGAGACATAATGGCACAACTTTGGTGAAGAAACCCTGCCCAAAAAACCAAATCAAGTTGACCTAAAAATTGCCCTAATCCGGGTGACTTGCATTCTGCCTGGGCAAAATGACCAAATGAACAGTGTTTATTCATTTGGTCATAACTCAGTGTAGAAAGGTCCAGTTGACCTGAAATTTTACCACCAGAAAGCTGAGATATAGTCCTACAACTTTCATGAAGAACACAAATCCAAATTCTAACCATAACCTAGTCAAATTGCTAACCAAACTTAGGTCACAAAATCTGGCAGAATCAAATTCTCGAGAAATTCTAGGTACAGGTCAATCCGGCCAGTTATGGTAAAATGACCATAACTTGAGCTACAAAACTCCAAATGGAGTGATTCGAAAAAAGAAATATAACTAGACACAATAAGGAATAACTTTTATGAAGACAATTTTATTAAATTCCTACTGTACAAATGACCAATGGAACAGTAAACCTAGGATATGAAATCTGAAAATTTTGAATAACATAAAATAAGCTTTGAAATGGTATTGAAAATCAATACCAACAAAAATAAAATGCAAAATGTGGTATCTTGGTAAACTTAGGTTCAATAAATTCATTATTGTAACACCCTCACCCGACTACAGTATAGCTGAGCAAGGCTTACTACAATCAGTGCCGAAGCACCATAACTTATCTTACTTTATTTTTTTAATAATTTTGAATTCGTTTAATTTAACATCAATTATTTTTCGACGGAGAAACCAGCGGAGTTTCTCCTATTTTATTATCGTTTGACATATTTCAATATTCACCTGTTTGAAATTCAACAATATTTTCAAAATAAAATCTTATCCATGCTAATCATAATTATCTCATCAATTATTCTCATAATTTTCACATATTTCAAATCTCATCTATACATTTCAATTTCATAATCATTTCCATACATTTCCATTCATACTCAATTCATATGTAAACATTCATAAATTACATAAGCAAAATTTTCAAATTTCCTTAATTTACATAATTTACAAAATAATTACAAAATTTCATAATTTATATGATATATAAATTAATTACATATGAAAAAGCTAATTAATTAATTTACATCGTATTCCTATTAATTACCTGTTCATAATATACATTATAATACAATATCAAAGCATTTTATACAAAATATAAAATATAATCTATATGGGCCCTATCTACATGCATTGCTGAGGAGGTGACAACTTTGAATACTTCAGATACTTCTGCAGATCAGAACTCCAAAATCTCTGTTTAATATTTTTATCTGAGCTTTACCTTCAGCACCTGTACGAGGAAACAATTCCATCGCGCTAAGCATTAATGCTTAGTGGTGCAATAATATAACAAGGAAATAATATACAAATAAAGATAGAAATAAAACATAATTCAAATAATTAAGATTTATTTATACTTCACATGCGGTTTCTAAAATTTAATATGTTTTATCCTAATGTAGTCTTCTTTGGAAGTGTTTATTTCACCAATGTACAGTAATAATGTACATAGAAAAATGATCTAAAAATAATAAATTTATGCTTATATTATTATGTAAGTCACATTTGCAATATTTATGTATGTTATAATTTTCTTTGCTAATCTTTTAGCATTTTCTCAATACTTTCTAGGTTGTCTCAGATTATTTCATAATAAGTAAATTTTAATATCAGTTTAGTTCATTTCGATTCTTTCTAATAAATAACTATTCTAATTTATTTTAAGTCATCTTACCCATTTATTTAATTTCTAATATTTTTAATTACTAATATTCTTAACTTATTTCAATAAATTTCACTGCCTAAGTAACCTATGACAGGCTGACTAAACTGGATAACGGGTCGTTAGCACTGGACACCGCGGTGCCTCGGGCGGTCATACCATGGGACGCAAAATGTCAACCACGTATGCAGTCAGTATGGCTAAAAAGCCATGATAACACATAATCGGGCATAAAAGCCATGAATGTTGGCATAAAGCCATGAATGCAGGCATAAATCCATGAATGCAGGCATAAAGCCATGAATAAGGGCATAAAGCCTTTCGTAGTACTGCTAAAATAATACCTTATTAGCATGCCAAACTATCCAATCTGACACACATGTCTAGGCAATACAAGTGTAACACCCCTATTTGTATAGCCTGGTATATTTCACTATTCCGGTGATCGGTGTTGATCCGGACAATTAAGGGGATTAGAACCACACTTAAGACAACTAGAAAAGCCATAAACACAAATAATTAGAAATTGCCAATTAGTTAAGTATAAATAAGAAAAACAGAATATAAGAAGTTAAACGAGCCGAGAGTCACAGCGATGGGTGACCTTCTCTGAATGATCAAGTCATTTTCAACTCAAATTTCGAATCGTAAATGTGACGCCGCGGTCCTTAGGACCCTTATGAACACAAAGTGGAAAAGAGAGAAATCACAAAAAGAACTGTTAAGCTACCAAATAATTAGGTCGTGAGCGGAAAAATATTGAATTATTTGCAAACTGGGATGAACCGGCGAGGGGCAATTTGGTCAATTGACCTCGAGAGCTGACTCCTGACCTAACTGTCAAATAAAATTTGAGAAAAGAAAATTTCAGAGTCGGGAACTAAATTAAAGAACTAATAGAAAAAAAAAAAAGAAAGAAAATGAAAAAGGTGTAGGGAGATGACATCATGCATGACATCATGCATGATGCCATAAATGTTATAATTAATAAATTAATTAAATTGATTTTTTGGGGTCTTCCATAAGCTAAAATAGATAAAAGAAAAGAAAAGAAAAGAAAAAAAAAAAGCTCTCTTTCTTCCTTAAGTGTCGCCTCACTCTCTCCCTCTTTTCTCCATTGCTAATCCTCCATTAAAGCTTGCACTCAAGCTTTAATTTCTTCACTTAACCTTAATAACTCCCATAAAAACCTTACTAGAGCTTGTTATCTCAACTTAAGAATAAGATTTAAAGAAGAAAGAAGAACAAAAGATAGAGATTTGAAGTTCTAAGAAAGGTTAGTATGCTAACTTTCAATTTTCTACTTTAAATGCATATTTAGTTACTTAAATGAACTTAGAAACTAATGAAATGAAATAAAAATATGTGGGGAGGACCAAACTGAAATTTCGGTCATCCATGGATGTATGAGAGTATGATGTGTTTTGAATGAATTAAATGTGTTAGTAAGCTTGTATGAAAGTGGTAGTAAGATTGAAATGCTTAAATGTGATTAAATGCAACAATTTAGTGTGGTTAGGGTTTGGAGACCTAGGGTTTTGAGGCAAAAATTTGGAGAAATGAGTAAATGATATGTTTAACCTATTATGAAGTGAGAAATGGTCATTTGTGACCAAATGAGTTGTGTTGAAATGGTTGGAACTAAAATCAAATTCGGAGGGAGTGTGGTCATGCTGCTGGCAGCATGACCAAGTCAATTTGAAGGACCAAAAATGAAATTTTACAAGTCCAATTGATATGGGACCAATTGGGGATGAAATAGACATAAAATGACACAACTTTCATTTAGGAAGCATGCCTAAAAAGTGACCAAAATCTAGTGAACAAATTGACCAAAGTTGGAAAATTGCAGGCTGCCCTGTACAAACTGACCAAATGAACAGTGTTTGTTCATTTGCCATAACTTGAGTTAGGCAAGTCAAAATGACTTGAAATTTTACCAGTGGTTAGATGAGATATAGACCTAAAACTTTCATGAAGAACACAAACCCAAATTTTGCCAGCAACCAAGTCGTTTGACCACCCCAAGTTGGTGACCCAAAACTGCCAAAGACTAAAATTGCCCGTAAAATGGGTAGGGGTCCCAGTAACACTCACGGAGGTCAAAGCAACATTAACCACCAAGATCGATGGCGCACCAGTCAGAGTGTATACCATGCATCAGAGGGAGGAGGCTGAAACATCAGACGTAGTAGCTGGTAATTTTTCCATCCTTGACCAAGATGTACATGTGTTATTTGATCCTGGCTCCACACATTCGTATGTTAGTGCTAGTGTGATGTGTTCTACTGCTATTCAGTGTGTACCAATGGATTATGATGTGCTAGTAACTAGTCCATTAGGCCAGGAGGTCAGGGTAAATAAATTATATAGGGATTGTCCTTTGGTGATCTAAGGACACACTTTTTTGTCTGATTTAATTGAAATGCCCTTCAGAGATTATGACATTATTTTGGGCATGGATTGGTTAGCCAGGCATCACGCCATGATTGACTATAGACTGAAGATAGTCACTTTTGGTCTTCCTCAGTATGGTGATGTAGTAATACACGAGGAGAGGCAGTTATTGCCTTCAAACATCATTTCAGCTGCACTGGCTAGAAAAATGATTAGGAAAGGGTGTGAGGCGTACTTGGCACATGTGATAGACACCCAAGTGGGGAGTCCAGCACTGAGGGACATTCCTACTGTATGTGACTTTTCATATGTATTTCCTGATGAATTGCCAGGATTACCTCCAGAAAGAGAAGTACAGTTTGAAATTGATGTTATGCCTGGTGTGGACCCAATCTCCATAACGCCATACAGAATGGCACCTACAGAACTAAAAGAATTGAAAGTACAGTTGCAAGAGCTGCTTGATAAGGGCTTTTATCCGCCCTAGTGTGTCACCTTGGGGAGCGCCAATGTTGTTTGTAAAGAAGAAAAATGGCACTCTTCGGTTGTGCATTGACTATCGGCAGTTGAATAAGGTGACAATAAAGAACAGATACCCATTGCCCCGCATTGATGACTTGTTTGATCAGTTGAGAGGTGCAACTGTGTTCTCCAAAATTGACCTGAGATCAGGTTATTATCAGCTGAAAGTACAAGAGCAGAGTATTCCTAAAACTGCCTTCAGAACCCGCTATGGCCATTATGAGTTCTTGGTCATGCCATTCGGGTTAACTAATGCTCCGGCTGATTTATGGATCTGATGAACACTATCTTTAGACCATACCTCGACCAGTTTGTTGTGGTATTTATTGATGATATATTGGTCTATTCGAGGAATGCAAAAGAGCATGATAGACATATGCGGATTGTACTACAAACTTTGAGGGAGAAACAGCTATATGCCAAACTGTCAAAGTGTGAATTTTGGCTGAAGGAGATATCATTTTTGGGGCACATAGTATCGATGAGGGTATTAAGGTAGATCCTAGCAAGATTGAAGCGATCCTTAATGGAAGCCACCCGGAAATGTCACGTAGATTCGCAATTTTAGGTTTAGTTTGGATACTACCGTCCATTGACCAAGCTGCTTAGAAAAGATGTGAAATTTTAGTGGACGGACAAATGCCAACAGAGTTTTGATGAATTGAAAAGATGTTTGACTGAGGCTCCAGTCCTGACTTTACCTACATCGGGTAAAGAATATATAGTTTATAGTGATGCTTCTCATAATGGGTTAGGCTGTATATTGATGCAAGATCGAAATGTCATTGCCTATGCATCACGCTAGCTAAAACCGTATGAGAGGAATTATCCAACACATGATTTGGAGCTTGCAGCTATTGTGTTTGCTCTTAAGATCTGGAGACATTATTTGTATGGGAAGAAGTGCTACATCTACACAGATCATAAGAGTTTGAAGTATTTGGGCACCCAGAAAGAGTTGAATTTGAGACAGAGGAGATGGTTAGAGTTGATTAAAGACTACGATTGTCTGATAGACTATCAGCCAGGGAAAGCTAATGTTGTGGCTGACGCCCTAAGTCGCAAGACTATGGCAAGTCTACGGGTTACTCCTTTGTCTTTGGTACACGAGTTAAGATCATTGCATGCCAGCTTAGAGATTAATGATGAGGGGCAGACATCAGTTGCATGGCATGTACAGCCAGTGTTGATTGATCAAATCAGAATGGCTGCTCAGAATAATGAAAGGTATCAGAAGCTATTGGAAGAAGTTCGGCAGGGCAAGAAACCAGAGTTCTTAATCAGAGATGATGGTTTACTACTACACCAGGGCAGAATGTGTGTTCCTAATGATATTGATTTGAGGCAGATCATTTTAAAAGAAGTACATGAGTCTCCTTTTGCCATGCACCCTGGTGGTACAAAAATGTATAGAGGGCTAAAGGAGCATTACTGGTGGATGGGTATGAAAAGAGATGTGGCAGAGTTTGTTTCCAAATGCCTAACTTATCAGTAAGTAAAGGCAGAGCATCAAGTACCCACTGGGTTGTTACATCCACTACCAGTGCCAGAATGGAAATGGGAGAAATTAATAATGGATTTTGTGATGGGACTTCTAAAGACACAGAAGAGTCATGATGTAGTATGGGTCATCGTCGACAGACTGACTAAGTCTGCTCATTTTCTGCCAGTCCGAATGGACTACAGTTTAGATAGATTGGCCAGGTTGTACATCAATGAGATTGTGAGACTGCATGGAGTTCCAGTATCCATTGTATCAGACAGAGATCCTAGGTTCACTTCTAGATTTTGGGGTAGTCTTCAGAGAGCCCTAGGAACTAGATTGAACTTCAGTACTGCATTCCACCCACAAACAAATGGCCAGTCTGAGAGGGTAATTCAGATCTTGGAGGACATGCTACGGGCTTGTGTAATTGAGTTTGAGGGTAGTTGGGATACACACTTGCCCTTGATTGAGTTTGCTTACAACAACAGTTACCAGTCAAGCATTGGGATGCCTCCATATGAAGCTTTGTATGGCAGAAAATGTAGAACCCCGTTGTGTTGGGATGACGTGGGTGAAAGAAAAATGATTGGACCTGAAATTGTTCAACAGACTGAAGAGAAAATTAGGGTGATCAGAGATCAACTTAAAACTGCATCAGACCGTCAGAAGTCCTACATTGATTTGAAAAGAAAGGATGTTGAATATGCAGTGGGTGAGAAAGTTTTCCTCAAGGTTTCTCCTTGGAAGAGGATTATGAGGTTCAGCAAAAAGGGGAAACTAAGTCCTCGTTTTATCGGGCCATATGAGGTTATGGTCATTATGGGTCGTTTGGCATTTCGTTTGGCAGTACCTACAGAGTTGGAGTAGATACATAATGTCTTCCATGTGTCTAAGTTTAGGAGGTATCGTTCAGACCTTTCTCATGTACTACCAAGTAGAAGAAATTGAAGTGAATCGGACCTCACATATGAGGAAGAACCCATAAAGATTTTGGCTTATGAGGTGAAGCAGCTACGGAACAAGCAAATACCGTTAGTAAAAGTGCTGTGGAACCATCATTCGGGCCAGGAGGCTACTTGGGAATGAGAGGAGGACATGAGGAGACAACACCCACATTTGTTGGAGATTAATACCAAGTAAAATTTCGAGATGAAATTTATTTTAAGGGGGGGAGAATTGTAACACCCCTATTTGTATAGCCTGGTATATTTCACTGTTCCGGTGACCGGTGTCGGTCCGGATAATTAAGGGGATTAGAACCACACTTAAGACAACTAGAAAAGCCATAAACACAAATAATTAGAAATTGCCAATTAGTTAAGTATAAATAAGAAAAATAGAATATAAGAAGTTAAACGAGCCGAGAGTCACAGCAATGGGTGACCTTATCGGGACTGCGAAGTCATTTTAAACTCAAATTTTGAACCGTAAAATGTGACGCCGCGGTCCTTAGGACTCTTATGAACACAGTGGAAAAGAGAAAATCACGAAAAAGAACTGTTAAGCTAGTCAAATAATTAGGTCAGGGAGCCGGAAGAAATATTAAATTATTTGCAAATCAGGATGAACCGGCGAGGGGCAATTTGGTCAATTGACCCCGAGAGCTGACTCTTGACCTAACTGTCAAATAAAATTTGAGAAAAGAAAATTTCAGATTCGGGAATTAAATTAAAGAACTAATAGAAAAAAAAAGAAAGAAAATGAAAAAGGTGTAGGGAGATGACATCATGCATGACATCATGCACGGTGCCATAAATGTTATAATTAATAAATTAATTAAATTGATTTTTTGGGGTCTTACATAAGCTAAAATAGATAAAAGAAAAGAAAAGAAAAAAAAAACAAAAAGCTCTCTTTCTTCCCTAAGTGCCGCCTCACTCTCTCCCTCATTTCTCCATTGCTAATCCTCCATTAAAGCTTGCACTCAAGCTTTAATATGGGACCAATTGGGGATGAAATAGACATAAAATGACATAATTTTCATTTAGGAAGCATGCCCAAAAAGTGACCAAAACCTAGTGAACAAATTGACCAAAGTTGGAAAATTGCAGGCCGCCCTGTACAAACTGACCAAATGAACAGTGTTCGTTCATTTTCCATAACTTGAGTTAGGCAAGTCAAAATGACCTGAAATTTTACCAGTGGTTAGATGAGATATAGACCTAAAACTTTCATGAAGAACACAAACCCAAATTCTGTCAGCAACCAAGTCGTTTGACCACCCCAAGTTGGCGACCCAAAACTGCCAGCACCAAAATTGCCCGAGAAAATGCAGGTTGTTTCCAATCCGGTGACCATGGTTCAAATGGCCATAATTTGAGCTACAAAACTCCAATTGGGGTGATTAAAAAATGAGAATAAACTTAAGACAATAAGGAACATTTTCTATGAAGAAATGTTTGCCAAATTCCAACAGTAGAATGACCAATGGAATAGTGTAACTAGGGACACCAAAACTGAAAATTTGACAATTTTGCCTAAAGGACTTAAGCTTTGAGAAAATGACCAAAACCAACAAATTTAATGACCAAAATGTGGTATGTGGGTGAAGTTGGAGTTCCCATACCTATTAAGCCTTAGAAAGTCAACAATTTGACTTAAATAGTGTAGTGAATAATAACCCGAAACACAAAAACTTCGAGAACGTCGAATTTAGCACGTTAGAGCTAGGTAAAAGTGAAGTTAAATTTAATTTTGGATTTATGCTAAGTTATGGTACTGAAGCACTATGAAACTGTGTGTTTCAGCTGAAAAAGACTTGGAAACTCGGAGAGACTGAGTCAAGGCCTAGAGGCGACTCACGTCAGGTCTGTGCACAATAATTCTTGTTTAAATATTTTATTCTTAAAAATTTGACTTATGTGATTAAAATCTTAAATGGCAAATACAGATCCAAAAACATATTAAAAGAGTTTTAATATGTTGTTTATCATTGAAATCAAATAGTTAAAAATAAATCTTACGTGATGTATGTGACCCTAGGTGAAAATTTTTGAATTCAATGGTATAAACTTGTTTTTTTCATGCTTTCGTTCCTTCAGAGGGATTAAACATAATTAAGTAAATGAAATACAAGAATTGTGCATGTATGAAATGAAAAAAATTGGACACTTGAACAATTCTAGGGTTTGCTCATGTGATAGTTTATTAACCTTGTAATGGTCAATTAGTGACCATTTGAATGTGTGTGAGGAGGAAAGGAAGTGAGTTGTGGCTTGGTATTTGAGTTTAGGTGAGCTGCCTTGGCTGACCTGCAGGACTGAGTGTGAGTCCAGCAGGTTTCGGCAGCTATAAATGGAGTTGTAAACGTTTAATTAGTGCAAAGTCAATTGAACATGAAACTAGAGACATAATGGCACAACTTTGGTGAAGAAACCCTGCCCAAAAAACCAAATCAAGTTGACCTAAAAATTGCCCTAATCCGGGTGACTTGCATTCTGCCTGGGCAAAATGACCAAATGAACAGTGTTTATTCATTTGGTCATAACTCAGTGTAGAAAGGTCCAGTTGACCTGAAATTTTACCACCAGAAAGCTGAGATATAGTCCTACAACTTTCATGAAGAACACAAATCCAAATTCTAACCATAACCTAGTCAAATTGCTAACCAAACTTAGGTCACAAAATCTGGCAGAATCAAATTCTCTAGAAATTCTAGGTACAGGTCAATCCGGCCAGTTATGGTAAAATGACCATAACTTGAGCTACAAAACTCCAAATGGAGTGATTCGAAAAAAGAAATATAACTAGACACAATAAGGAATAACTTTTATGAAGACAATTTTATTAAATTCCTACTGTACAAATGACCAATGGAACAGTAAACCTAGGATATGAAATCTGAAAATTTTGAATAACATAAGATAAGCTTTGAAATGGTATTGAAAATCAATACCAACAAAAATAAAATGCAAAATGTGGTATCTTGGTAAACTTAGGTTCAATAAATTCATTATTGTAACACCCTCACCCGACTACAGTATAGCTGAGCAAGGCTTACTACAATCAGTGCCGAAGCACCATAACTTATCTTACTTTATTTTTTTAATAATTTTGAATTCGTTTAATTTAACATCAATTATTTTTCGACGGAGAAACCAGCGGAGTTTCTCCTATTTTATTATCGTTTGACATATTTCAATATTCACCTGTTTGAAATTCAACAATATTTTCAAAATAAAATCTTATCCATGCTAATCATAATTATCTCATCAATTATTCTCATAATTTTCTCATATTTCAAATCTCATCTATACATTTCAATTTCATAATCATTTCCATACATTTCCATTCATACTCAATTCATATGTAAACATTCATAAATTACATAAGCAAAATTTTCAAATTTCCTTAATTTACATAATTTACAAAATAATTACAAAATTTCATAATTTATATGATATATAAATTAATTACATATGAAAAAGCTAATTAATTAATTTACATCGTATTCCTATTAATTACCTGTTCATAATATACATTATAATACAATATCAAAGCATTTTATACAAAATATAAAATATAATCTATATGGGCCCTATCTATATGCATTGCTGAGGAGGTGACAACTTTGAATACTTCAGATACTTCTGCAGATCAGAACTCCAAAATCTCTGTTTAATATTTTTATCTGAGCTTTACCTTTAGCACCTGTACGAGGAAACAATTCCATCGCGCTAAGCATTAATGCTTAGTGGTGCAATAATATAACAAGAAAATAATATACAAATAAAGATAGAAATAAAATATAATTCAAATAATTAAGATTTATTTATACTTCACATGCGGTTTCTAAAATTTAATATGTTTTATCCTAATGTAGTCTTCTTTGGAAGTGTTTATTTCACCAATGTCTGATAATAATGTACATAGAAAAATGATCTAAAAATAATAAATTTATGCTTATATTATTATGTAAGTCACATTTGCAATATTTATGTATGTTATAATTTTCTTTGCTAATCTTTTAGCATTTTCTCAATACTTTCTAGGTTGTCTCAGATTATTTCATAATAAGTAAATTTTAATATCAGTTTAGTTCATTTCGATTCTTTCTAATAAATAACTATTCTAATTTATTTTAAGTCATCTTACCCATTTATTTAATTTCTAATATTTTTAATTACTAATATTCTTAACTTATTTCAATAAATTTCACTGCCTAAGTAACCTATGACAGGCTGACTAAACTGGATAACGGGTCGTTAGCACTGGACACCGCGGTGCCTCGGGCGGTCATACCATGGGACGCAAAATGTCAACCACGTATCACGATCGGTATGGCTAAAAAGCCATGATAACACATAATCGGGCATAAAAGCCATGAATGTTGGCATAAAGCCATGAATGCAGGCATAAATCCATGAATGCAGGCATAAAGCCATGAATAAGGGCATAAAGCCTTTCGTAGTACTGCTAAAATAATACCTTATTAGCATGCCAAACTATCCAATCTGACACACATGTCTAGGCAATACAAGTGTAACACCCCTATTTGTATAGCCTGGTATATTTCACTATTCCGGTGATCGGTGTTGATCCGGACAATTAAGGGGATTAGAACCACACTTAAGACAACTAGAAAAGCCATAAACACAAATAATTAGAAATTGCCAATTAGTTAAGTATAAATAAGAAAAACAGAATATAAGAAGTTAAACGAGCCGAGAGTCACAAATGATGGTGACCTTCTCTGAAGGATCACAAGTCATTTTAAACTCAAATTTCGAATCGTAAAATGTGACGCCTTGCGTCCTTAGGACCCTTATGAACACAAAGTGGAAAAGAGAGAAATCACAAAAAGAATCATAAGCTACCAAATAATTAGGTCAGGGAGCCGGAAAAAATATTGAATTATTTGCAAACTGGGATGAACCGGCGAGGGGCAATTTGGTCAATTGACCTCGAGAGCTGACTCCTGACCTAACTGTCAAATAAAATTTGAGAAAAGAAAATTTCAGAGTCGGGAATTAAATTAAAGAACTAATAGAAAAAAAAAAGAAAGAAAATGAAAAAGGTGTAGGGAGATGACATCATGCATGACATCATGCATGATGCCATAAATGTTATAATTAATAAATTAATTAAATTGATTTTTTGGGGTCTTCCATAAGCTAAAATAGATAAAAGAAAAGAAAAGAAAAAAAAAAAGCTCTCTTTCTTCCTTAAGTGTCGCCTCACTCTCTCCCTCTTTTCTCCATTGCTAATCCTCCATTAAAGCTTGCACTCAAGCTTTAATTTCTTCACTTAACCTTAATAACTCCCATAAAAACCTTACTAGAGCTTGTTATCTCAACTTAAGAAGAAGATTTAAAGAAGAAAGAAGAACAAAAGATAGAGATTTGAAGTTCTAAGAAAGGTTAGTATGCTAACTTTCAATTTTCTACTTTAAATGCATATTTAGTTACTTAAATGAACTTAGAAACTAATGAAATGAAATAAAAATATGTGGGGAGGACCAAACTGAAATTTCGGTCATCCATGGATGTATGAGAGTATGATGTGTTTTGAATGAATTAAATGTGTTAGTAAGCTTGTATGAAAGTGGTAGTAAGATTGAAATGCTTAAATGTGATTAAATGCAACAATTTAGTGTGGTTAGGGTTTGGAGACCTAGGGTTTTGAGGCAAAAATTTGGAGAAATGAGTAAATGATATGTTTAACCTATTGTGAAGTGAGAAATGGTCATTTGTGACCAAATGAGTTGTGTTGAAATGGTTGGAACTAAAATCAAATTCGGAGGGAGTGTGGTCATGCTGCTGGCAGCATGACCAAGTCAATTTGAAGGACCAAAAATGAAATTTTACAAGTCCAATTGATATGGGACCAATTGGGGATGAAATAGACATAAAATGACACAACTTTCATTTAGGAAGCATGCCTAAAAAGTGACCAAAATCTAGTGAACAAATTGACCAAAGTTGGAAAATTGCAGGCTGCCCTGTACAAACTGACCAAATGAACAGTGTTTGTTCATTTGCCATAACTTGAGTTAGGCAAGTCAAAATGACTTGAAATTTTACCAGTGGTTAGATGAGATATAGACCTAAAACTTTCATGATGAACACAAACCCAAATTCTGCCAGCAACCAAGTCGTTTGACCACCCCAAGTTGGTGACCCAAACCGCCAAAGACTAAAATTGCCCGTAAAATCTGGTAGGGTCCCGTAACACTCACGAGGTCAAAGCACTGTTAACCAGCCAGTATCCAGTGGCGCACCAGTCAGAGTGTATACCATGCATCAGAGGGAGGAGGCTGAAACATCAGACGTAGTAGCTGGTAATTTTTCCATCCTTGACCAAGATGTACATGTGTTATTTGATCCTGGCTCCACACATTCGTATGTTAGTGCTAGTGTGATGTGTTCTACTGCTATTCAGTGTGTACCAATGGATTATGATGTGCTAGTAACTAGTCCATTAGGCCAGGAGGTCAGGGTAAATAAATTATATAGGGATTGTCCTTTGGTGATCTAAGGACACACTTTTTTGTCTGATTTAATTGAAATGCCCTTCAGAGATTATGACATTATTTTGGGCATGGATTGGTTAGCCAGGCATCACGCCATGATTGACTATAGACTGAAGATAGTCACTTTTGGTCTTCCTCAGTATGGTGATGTAGTAATACACGAGGAGAGGCAGTTATTGCCTTCAAACATCATTTCAGCTGCACTGGCTAGAAAAATGATTAGGAAAGGGTGTGAGGCGTACTTGGCACATGTGATAGACACCCAAGTGGGGAGTCCAGCACTGAGGGACATTCCTACTGTATGTGACTTTTCATATGTATTTCCTGATGAATTGCCAGGATTACCTCCAGAAAGAGAAGTACAGTTTGAAATTGATGTTATGCCTGGTGTGGACCCAATCTCCATAACGCCATACAGAATGGCACCTACAGAACTAAAAGAATTGAAAGTACTGATTGCAAGAGCTGCTTGATAAGGGCTTTTATCCGCCCTAGTGTGTCACCTTGGGGAGCGCCAATGTTGTTTGTAAAGAAGAAAAATGGCACTCTTCGGTTGTGCATTGACTATCGGCAGTTGAATAAGGTGACAATAAAGAACAGATACCCATTGCCCCGCATTGATGACTTGTTTGATCAGTTGAGAGGTGCAACTGTGTTCTCCAAAATTGACCTGAGATCAGGTTATTATCAGCTGAAAGTACAAGAGCAGAGTATTCCTAAAACTGCCTTCAGAACCCGCTATGGCCATTATGAGTTCTTGGTCATGCCATTCGGGTTAACTAATGCTCCGGCTGATTTATGGATCTGATGAACACTATCTTTAGACCATACCTCGACCAGTTTGTTGTGGTATTTATTGATGATATATTGGTCTATTCGAGGAATGCAAAAGAGCATGATAGACATATGCGGATTGTACTACAAACTTTGAGGGAGAAACAGCTATATGCCAAACTGTCAAAGTGTGAATTTTGGCTGAAGGAGATATCATTTTTGGGGCACATAGTATCAGTAGAGGGTATTAAGGTAGATCCTAGCAAGATTGAAGCAGTCCTTAATTGGAAGCCACCCAGAAATGTCACAGAGATTCGCAATTTTCTGGGTTTAGCTGGATACTACCGTCCATTGACCAAGCTGCTTAGAAAAGATGTGAAATTTTAGTGGACGGACAAATGCCAACAGAGTTTTGATGAATTGAAAAGATGTTTGACTGAGGCTCCAGTCCTGACTTTACCTACATCGGGTAAAGAATATATAGTTTATAGTGATGCTTCTCATAATGGGTTAGGCTGTATATTGATGCAAGATCGAAATGTCATTGCCTATGCATCACGCTAGCTAAAACCGTATGAGAGGAATTATCCAACACATGATTTGGAGCTTGCAGCTATTGTGTTTGCTCTTAAGATCTGGAGACATTATTTGTATGGGAAGAAGTGCTACATCTACACAGATCATAAGAGTTTGAAGTATTTGGGCACCCAGAAAGAGTTGAATTTGAGACAGAGGAGATGGTTAGAGTTGATTAAAGACTACGATTGTCTGATAGACTATCAGCCAGGGAAAGCTAATGTTGTGGCTGACGCCCTAAGTCGCAAGACTATGGCAAGTCTACGGGTTACTCCTTTGTCTTTGGTACACGAGTTAAGATCATTGCATGCCAGCTTAGAGATTAATGATGAGGGGCAGACATCAGTTGCATGGCATGTACAGCCAGTGTTGATTGATCAAATCAGAATGGCTGCTCAGAATAATGAAAGGTATCAGAAGCTATTGGAAGAAGTTCGGCAGGGCAAGAAACCAGAGTTCTTAATCAGAGATGATGGTTTACTACTACACCAGGGCAGAATGTGTGTTCCTAATGATATTGATTTGAGGCAGATCATTTTAAAAGAAGTACATGAGTCTCCTTTTGCCATGCACCCTGGTGGTACAAAAATGTATAGAGGGCTAAAGGAGCATTACTGGTGGATGGGTATGAAAAGAGATGTGGCGAGTTTGTTCCAAATGCCTAACTTATCAGTAAGTAAAGGCAGAGCATCAAGTACCCACTGGGTTGTTACATCCACTACCAGTGCCAGAATGGAAATGGGAGAAATTAATAATGGATTTTGTGATGGGACTTCTAAAGACACAGAAGAGTCATGATGTAGTATGGGTCATCGTCGATGATCGACTAAGTTCTGCTCATTTTCCGCCAAATCAATGGACTACGCTTTAGATAGATTGGCCAGTTGTACATCAATGAGATTGTGAGATCGCATGGAGTTCCAGATCCATTGTATCGCATGCAGATCCTAGGTTCACTTCTAGATTTTGGGGTAGTCTTCAGAGAGCCCTAGGAACTAGATTGAACTTCAGTACTGCATTCCACCCACAAACAAATGGCCAGTCTGAGAGGGTAATTCAGATCTTGGAGGACATGCTACGGGCTTGTGTAATTGAGTTTGAGGGTAGTTGGGATACACACTTGCCCTTGATTGAGTTTGCTTACAACAACAGTTACCAGTCAAGCATTGGGATGCCTCCATATGAAGCTTTGTATGGCAGAAAATGTAGAACCCCGTTGTGTTGGGATGACGTGGGTGAAAGAAAAATGATTGGACCTGAAATTGTTCAACAGACTGAAGAGAAAATTAGGGTGATCAGAGATCAACTTAAAACTGCATCAGACCGTCAGAAGTCCTACATTGATTTGAAAAGAAAGGATGTTGAATATGCAGTGGGTGAGAAAGTTTTCCTCAAGGTTTCTCCTTGGAAGAGGATTATGAGGTTCAGCAAAAAGGGGAAACTAAGTCCTCGTTTTATCGGGCCATATGAGGTTCTGGAAAGAATGGGTCCTTTGGCATATCGTTTGGCACTACCTCCAGAGTTGGAGAAGATACATAATGTCTTCCATGTGTCTATGTTGAGGAGGTATCGATCAGACCCATCTCATGTACTACCAGTAGAAGAAATTGAAGTGAATCCAGACCTCACATATGAGGAAGAACCCATAAAGATTTTGGCTTATGAGGTGAAGCAGCTACGGAACAAGCAAATACCGTTAGTAAAAGTGCTGTGGAACCATCATTCGGGCCAGGAGGCTACTTGGGAATGAGAGGAGGACATGAGGAGACAACACCCACAGCTGTTCAGAGATTAATACCAAGTAAAATTTCGAGATGAAATTTATTTTAAGGGGGGGAGAATTGTAACACCCCTATTTGTATAGCCTGGTATATTTCACTGTTCCGGTGACCGGTGTCGGTCCGGACAATTAAGGGGATTAGAACCACACTTAAGACAACTAGAAAAGCCATAAACACAAATAATTAGAAATTGCCAATTAGTTAAGTATAAATAAGAAAAATAGAATATAAGAAGTTAAACGAGCCGAGAGTCACAGCAATGGGTGACCTTCTCGGGACTGCGAAGTCATTTTAAACTCAAATTTCAACCGTAAATGTGACGCCATGTCCTTAGGACTCTTATGAACACAGTGGAAAAGAGAAAATCACGAAAAAGAACTGTTAAGCTAGTCAAATAATTAGGTCAGGGAGCCGGAAGAAATATTGAATTATTTGCAAATCAGGATGAACCGGCGAGGGGCAATTTGGTCAATTGACCCCGAGAGCTGACTCTTGACCTAACTGTCAAATAAAATTTGAGAAAAGAAAATTTCAGATTCGGGAATTAAATTAAAGAACTAATAGAAAAAAAAAGAAAGAAAATGAAAAAGGTGTAGGGAGATGACATCATGCATGACATCATGCACGGTGCCATAAATGTTATAATTAATAAATTAATTAAATTGATTTTTTGGGGTCTTACATAAGCTAAAATAGATAAAAGAAAAGAAAAGAAAAAAAAAACAAAAAGCTCTCTTTCTTCCCTAAGTGCCGCCTCACTCTCTCCCTCATTTCTCCATTGCTAATCCTCCATTAAAGCTTGCACTCAAGCTTTAATATGGGACCAATTGGGGATGAAATAGACATAAAATGACACAATTTTCATTTAGGAAGCATGCCCAAAAAGTGACCAAAACCTAGTGAACAAATTGACCAAAGTTGGAAAATTGCAGGCCGCCCTGTACAAACTGACCAAATGAACAGTGTTTGTTCATTTTCCATAACTTGAGTTAGGCAAGTCAAAATGACCTGAAATTTTACCAGTGGTTAGATGAGATATAGACCTAAAACTTTCATGAAGAACACAAACCCAAATTCTGTCAGCAACCAAGTCGTTTGACCACCCCAAGTTGGCGACCCAAAACTGTCAGCACCAAAATTGCCCAGAAAATCTGGGTTGTTTCCAATCCGGCAGCCATGGTTCAAATGGCCATAATTTGAGCTACAAAACTCCAATTGGGGTGATTAAAAAATGAGAATAAACTTAAGACAATAAGGAACATTTTCTATGAAGAAATGTTTGCCAAATTCCAACAGTAGAATGACCAATGGAATAGTGCAACTAGGGACACCAAAACTGAAAATTTGACAATTTTGCCTAAAGGACTTAAGCTTTGAGAAAATGACCAAAACCAACAAATTTAATGACCAAAATGTGGTATGTGGGTGAAGTTGGAGTTCCCATACCTATTAAGCCTTAGAAAGTCAACAATTTGACTTAAATAGTGTAGTGAATAATAACCCGAAACACAAAAACTTCGAGAACGTCGAATTTAGCACGTTAGAGCTAGGTAAAAGTGAAGTTAAATTTATTTTTGGATTTATGCTAAGTTATGGTACTGAAGCACTATGAAACTGTGTGTTTCAGCTGAAAAAGACTTGGAAACTCGGAGAGACTGAGTCAAGGCCTAGAAGCGACTCACGTCAGGTCTGTGCACAATAATTCTTGTTTAAATATTTTATTCTTAAAAATTTGACTTATGTGATTAATTATGTACTGTGTTGCCATTTTATAATCGCAAATATGACTTTGAAAATTGATCAGATTTCTCATAAATTATTTAAATAAATTGTTTTGAATTGATTTTGTGTTCACACTTAGCTTGACAGTATCACATTATTCCTCCTCCATTTATGGGGTTGAGATCGTTTATTTTCCTCCCTCTCTGACTTGCCAGTTGAGGTTGAGATCGGATGAGTACTCATTAGCTAGCTAGCCACCTCCCTCATAGATTTCGATTAGTAAAGTTGTAGATTGCTTTGTCGTGGTGTACAACACGGCATTGATCAGAAATTTTATGTCATGGCTTAAGTTGTGTATGATTTTGGCAACATTGTGTTTCTTAAATTATTTGACTAAATTGTGTTATTATGAGCTCTGATAGTTTGCGAAATGTGATTGAGAAATATTTAAACTGTGTTTTGATAATGAATGATTTATGTATTGCATTTCAAATTTTTATTGTGCACCACTGAGTATTTTTATACTCAGTGATAGCTTATTTTGCTGTCGCAGATAAGAGCAAGGAGAAAGCAGCAGAGTGAGCTGCTATTGAATTGAGAACTACACTGGTCTTTTGTACGGGTATTATTTTATACCCTTGTAGTTAATTTTGATGTAAATATAGAAATGTTGTATGTATCAATGTAAAGTTGAGCAGTTGTAAAATAAATTGTAATAATATTATTTTTGGATTTCCTTCTGTAAATTAATATTGTACTTGTGAATTTTATACGTTATGCCTTATGAATGAAGTTATTAAATATTTTGAGATGATAAATTTCGATTTGGATTGTGGAATTATTTTGAAGTGAATTGAATTGAGTTGATTTGAGATTCATTGGAGGTTGGGAGTTGAGAAAATTATTGGAAGTGTTTTTTTTTTCAGGTATTTGAAGAACTGTTTTCTCCAATTACAAACGGAACTCTGTCAAAATTTTTATAAAATTTGCGGCAAAATCAAAATGGATAAAATTTTTTACTAGTATTTAAACTTTGAATAAATGGTTTTTAATTCCTACCAAAATGCTCACCACTTCCAAAATGTAAGAAAATTGTTTTAAAATCCCTTGTAGGGTACTTAATGAGTTATCGGTAGGTGAAGTTCGGTAGTTCATTAAGTATTCTACGGGATCATGTTATGCCTTACAGAGGAGTAAGGTGTGACAACAAGGGCACATAATATCATTAAATATTAATATATTGTATTTTATGACTTCATTATTTCATGATAAATTTCATAATTTATACATTCATCATAATATTCATACATTCCTTACATCATTCATATTGATCAGAATTCACAACAATGGTGTTCATATACCATTGTACTCAAAACATTCTTCCTTTCTCTTATAAAGAGAACTAATGTTTCATTCATATTTTCATGTGATTCATTTATTCATTACAATATTTATATGAATTCATAACTCATACAAGGTGTTATTATCTTATTTGTAATGGAAACATAAATCCTAATGTAAACCTCATCCCATTTACACTCAACAATCCATTTAGGTTAATTTCATTTCATATTCAAGTGGTATCACTCATGTTTTATTAGACCTACTAGTAATGGGAATACAAATCTTAACTATATACTCACATAACTTAAATGTTCATTAAGTCATTTAGGTGAATAACTATTTTTATTCCAAGTAATCCATGAATGTTTCATGGATTCCAAATTTTATACCTTAATTTCCTCTACCAATTTAGTTATTATACTTTGTGTCTTTGTATTACTATTCACTCAAATTGTTGACTTTTTAATACATAATAAATTTATTGAACCTAAGTTCTCCAAGATACCACATTTTGCATTTTATTTTTATTGGTATTGATTTCCAATACCATTTCAAAGCTTATCTTATGTTATTCAAAATTTTTAGATTTCATACCCTAGGTTTACTGTTCCATTGGTCATTTGTACAGTAGGAATTTGATAAAATTGTTTTCATGAAAGTTGTTCCTTATTGTGTCTAGTTACATTTCTTTTTTTTTTGAATCACTCCATTTGGAGTTTTGTAATTCAAGTTATGGCCTAAACACCATAACTGGCCGGATTGGACAGAATCCAGAATTATAGGCAAAACTGGTTCTGGCAGATTTGGTGACCTAAGTTTGGTTGGCAATTTGACTAGGTTATGGTCAGAATTTGGATTTATGTTCCTCATAAAAGTTGTAGGGCTATGTCTCAGCTTTTTTCTGGTAAAATTTCAGATCAATTGAACTTTTCTACACTGAGTTATAACCATTTGAACAAACACTGTTCATTTGGTCATTTTCCAGGGACAGCATTTTGGTCACCCGGATTGGGGCAGTTTTTAGGTTATCCTAAGTTAGTTTTCTGGGTATGATTTCTTCACCAAAAATGTGTCATTATGTCCTAAGTTTTATGTCCAATTGGTTTCACACCAATTGGAGTAACCTAACTCTACTTATGGTCACATTTAGGTACTGGACTCAAAGTCCAGAAAATCCTGCATGAACACAACACTTCTAATACGTCCCATTCTACACTACTACCAACTTCAATCACATTTAATACACTTGAAATACTCCATAATTAATCTCAACACATCAATTTATCAACATAACATCAAATTCCCAATTTAGCAAAACCTAAATCAATTTGGTGCAACTTCAAAATCCAAAGGGATTGATAGCACTAACCTGGGTCTCTTGGCTTCAAACAACCTTCAATCACCCTTCACTTCAATCAAACTCCACTTCCCCCTTGTATTCCACTTCTGGCCAGATTTCTCACTTGGAAATTTGGTGTGTTTTCTTCACTTCAAGGCTGGATATGAAGTTCCCTCAAGGTTTCCAACAACTTTGGTGAAGAGAGGGTGGTGGTTTGAAAGCTTGGAATGGTGGATCTATGGTGGAAATGAAGAATATTGAGAGAGAATGGTGAGGAGGAATTGGGACGGCAGATTTTGCTGGAGAAGAAGATGGCTTTTTCCTATTTTAAATTCATTTTAATCCATTTTTATTAGTTTGTCAAATGGTGATTGGGCGGAGGCATTGTTAATGATATCATGTGATGTCATAATTCCCAATTTCTTTCATTTTCTTTTTCTTTTCTTTACTACTCATTTCCAATTAAATTTTTAGCAATATTTATTCATATTTTAGATCATAATAATTATTTACTTAACTGGACAAGTCGGCCAAAAATCATCTCTGAAGACGAAATGACCAAAATGCCCTCCGTTTGGTTTAACAGACTAAAATTGTCTGTACCGATTGAAAAAAAATTTTAAACATTTTCTTGGCATTCTAATGCCATAGAATCCTCAATGACTTTTCTCTGGAGTCTCAAAAATTATTTCACGAATTTTCTCCCGAGTTTAGGACTTCTAGTGGTGAAGACCGTCACTTTCCACTAGGTTACCCATCGATAGGGCACTGGCTCATTTAACTTGGTTGTATTTTATTTCTAAAATTTTTTCTACATTTTTCTTGTTAATATTTGAGTTAATTATAGTTCCTCACTTTAGTTTAAATTTTTTTTCCAGACATTCTAGCTGTCCAGACCGACACCGATCACCGGAATAGTAGAATATACGGAATTGCTACAGTGAAGGTATTACAATTATGTATTAAAAAGTCAACAATTTGAGTGAATAGCAATGTGAATAGTAATATAACGACACAAAGTGTAAGAACTATATTGTTAAAGGGAAATTAAGGCCATAAATTTGAAATCCATGAAATGTTCATGGATTGCTTGAAACATGAAAAGTAAGTCGCCTAATTGATGTAAATAGGTAGTTAGGGCTTATATGCCCATCACAAATAGAATTCATAAAATGTATAAATGAGAAAGGAAAAATATTTTGAATACAATGGTACATGTGAACCATTATTTTGAATTGTGATCAATATGAATAACATAATGAATGAATAAATGAACCATATTAATGTATGAATGAGACATTAGTTCTCATTATTGTAGAAAGGAAAAGCACTTTGAATACAACGATATAAAGGGATAATTGATGTGAATTGTGATCATATATATGATCAAATGAATGTATACATTATAATTGAAAATTTTTATGAAATAATGAAGTCATAAAACACAATATATTAATATTTAATGATATTATGTGCCCTTGTATTGCCTAGACATGTGTATCAGATTGGGTAGTTTGGCATATCAATAGGGTATTGTTTTAGCAGTACTGCGAAAGGCTTTAAGCCTGCATTCACGACTTTATGCAAGCATTCACAGCTTTATGCCAGCATTCACGGCTTTTATGCCAGATTATGTGTTATCATGGCTTTTTAGCCATACTGACTGCATACGTAGTTGACGTTCTGCGTCCCATGGTATGATGGTCCGAGGCATCGCGGTGTCCAGTGCCAATGACCCGTTATCCAGTTTATTTAGCATGTCGTAGGTTACTTGGGTAGTCTAATTTATTAAAATAAGTTATGAATATTAGCAATTAAAAATGCTAGAAAGTAAATAAATGAGAAGAAGTTCCGAAATAAATTAGATTAGCTCCAAAAATTTGTTCCTTAGAATGATCTGAAACAAATTAAATAAGTTCTAAAAAATTTTAAATATTATGAAATGATTGTAAACAACTTAGAAAGTATCAAAAAAGTGATAAAAAGACTAGCAGAAGAATTATAACTTAAATAACATTACAAATGTGATTTTCATAAGAATATAAGTATAAGTATAAATTTTAGATTTATTTGTATATTATATAAAAAATTATTGTAAACTTATGAAAGAAGTGATTCTAGAGAGCAACATAAATGACAAAAAAAAAAGTACTACATAAATGACAAAAAAAAATGTATTGTATGGCAAATTTCACATGAACCCAGTAAAATTCTTGAGTATAGAAAATATGCTCCAATTATTTTTTATTTGTATACATTATTTCTTATTATATTATTGCACCACTAAGCAGCAATACTTAGCGCGATGGATTTGTTTCCTTGTGCAAGTACTGAAGTTAAAGCCCAGTGAATCCCAAACAGAGATTTTGGAGTTCTGATCTGCAGAGTGTTCAAGGTTGTCACCTCCTCAGCAATGCATTTAGATAGGGCCCATGTAGATTATATTATGTATTTTGTACATTATAATTAGTTATTATTTGTAATGTAAACTATGAATTGTATGTTGAAATATAGATTATGGAACTGTAATTAATTTGTAGATCATGTAAATTATGAATTTATATAATCAGTCTGTAAATCATGTAAATTAATGAAACTTGAGAATTTATATATATAAATTGTGCATGAATGGAAATGCATGGAAATGAATATGAAATTGAGATATATGAATGAGATGTGAATTATGAGATGGTTATGAAAATAATTGATGAGATTTTTATTGTAAAATATTATTGAAAATTTCAAGTAGGTGAATAGTAAAGTATACCAACTGATAATGAAATAGGGAAAACTCTGCTGGTTTCTCCATTTAAAAATAATTGATATTAAAATATAACAAGATCAAGTTATTAAAGGAATAAAGTAAGATAAGATAGGGTGCTCCGGCATCGAATGTAATACACTTTGCTTGGCTACACTGTAGTCGGGTGAGGGGTGTTGCAAGGGACTAAAATAAGATTTTCACATTTGAGAAAATGCAAATTTGTTTTTGAAAGTTCTTCATTAAAAACTTTATCAAATTACCTTTCCAATGGTTTAAACGGATCGAAAATCCGAGTTCCAGTCGAAAAGTTACGCAATTCCGAAGCCTAAGTGCCCTTTTGACACTTTCTGTCCAGAGAGCATTTGGGCAGCTAAAAATAGGAAGTTCGACTGCCGAAGTTCATTCTTTAAAACATGGTTTTTAAGCGTTAAAAGTCATTTTGTCCATAGAGGAATCTGGCAGTTGAAAGTGGCCACTTCGGCAGTCGAAAGTGACTTTTTAAAAGCTCGTTTTCTCTCTTCCTCTTCTCATTGTTGCCACTCTCTTCCCATTCTCTCTCTTTTCTTTCATTTCCACCATTTATAACCTCCCTCCATTCTTAATTTCCCCACTTTTCTTACATGGGTTTTCATCTAAAAAGTAAAAAACATCAAAGTGCTCTTTGATCGAAGGATTTAAGCAAGAAGAATAAGGAATTTGGAAGGGAAAATTTAAGATTTGAAGTTGGACAATTGAAGTAAATTTCTTTTCATGCAAGATTAGTTGTACAAGCTTTGAATTAAGGTTGATTATGGGAAAAATTACATGAGAAAGCATGAAAATCATGCAAGAATGAAGAGGAGTGATTTTGGCCAATTAGGGAAAAATTAGGGTTTGATATATTTTAGTTAAATTAATGATAAATTCAAGTTAAATTGAAGTAGTATGCATGATTGGGGTAAAGAAATTACATGAGATTTGCATAAATTGAATTATGGAAGATTAGAATTCATGGAGAATTAGGGCTTTGGTACTATAGAGCAAAATTAATGTGTGTAATATTAAATTATGACTACTTAGCATGAATTGAATATGAATTAACCTAAGGTTGATGAATAGATGTAATGAAATGATAGGATTGAGAAAAATTGCAAACTAGGGGTTTGAAAAATTGGGAGTTTTTATGCTATGAGTATTATGAAAGTATTAATGTTAAATTATGGTCATTTGGGGTGAGTTAAATGTGAATTTATGTTGGTTAGTGAGAGTAATTGAAGGAATTAAAATTTGAACCTAGGGCAGAATTTACACACTGAGTCCAGTGTGTTTGGCAGCCCATAAGTTGAGCTACACGAATCTAGTTGGTGTGAAACCAATTGGAAATGGAAATTAAAACATTGGGCTAGAATTTTTATGAAGAAACCTAAATCAGAAACTGGCCAGAAATTGCTTAAAATTTGGCTTGAAACTGAAGATGAAATTCTGGAGTCTGCAGTATGCTGATGTGAACAGTAAATTTTGTAAGGCCATAACTCTCTCTAGAAAACTCCAATTTAGGTGATTCTTAAACCAATAGAAACCTTAAACATAGAAGAACATTTAATATGCAGAACTTTAGGCCAAATTATAGACTTAACTTGATCAAAGTACTGAGCAAAATTGGATCAATAAATCTGCCAGAACTGGAACAGTCATGTGAACAGTCACGTGAACAGTAACTACCATTTTGGTCATAACTTGAGCTACAAAACTCCAAATGGAGTGATTCAAAAAGAGAATTAAAGCTAGAATACTAAGGAACAACTTTGATGAAGGAAAGTCAGCGAAATTCCTACTGTAGAAGGTCTAATGGAACAGTAGAAATAAGTGACTTAAAACTGAATTTATAGAATTTCACCTAAGGAGCTTAGAAATTCAATTGGCAATCAATGCCAACATAAATGTGACTTAAAATGTGATATATGGATGTAATTGGAATTCACATACCTATTAAGCATGAGAAAGTCAATATTTTGACTTGAATAGTGTCATGAATAGTAACTCTAAAATACAAAGTCTAGAAAAATGCCATTTTAAGCCTATATAGGGACATAATTAAATAAACATGCAATAAATTGTTGGAATTATTATGAGACTTGATACTAAAATACTGTAAATTGTATGTTTCAGTTGGAAAGGATACTACAAAAAAAAAAAAAAAACACCAAGTCAAGGCCAAAAGGCGACTCGTAAGAGGTTTGTGCACAACATATAAACTTTCCTTGAAATTTTCCTTTGCAATTTGTGTTGAATGAATTATGAAAATTAAATTATGACTTTATCTGTATTGAAAATTTTGATTGAGAAGAAAAATGTGTTATTTGTAACACCCCTTACCCATCTACAGTGTAGCAGAGCAAGTTATGCCACTCAGTGCGCTGGAGCACTAATTTATGTTTCTATTACAATTTATCCCTTTATAATTCATTTATTTTCAATTTTGATAAATCCGAATTTATCCCCAAATTTTATAGAAAATCCGGCCGAGTGCCAGCTGTAGATTGGAAAAACAGTTCTTCGAACCTGTTTAAAAACACTTCTAAAATAATTTCCAAATCCAAACTCCATTATACACATTCAAGTCAATCTCAAAGTCTCAACATTTCATTTTTCAACATACATAATGCAGAAAACCTCAATAATATGAAATTTCATATATTTACATTAATACATAATTAAAGGAGTTTATAGTTATAATCCAAACTAATACAAAATGCAAAATACAAAAGGGCCACCTATAGTCTTAATGTCCTACCATATGCAGTGCAGATGTGAGGTGACTCTGGACCCCAGATGCAGCTCTGAAGGCTCACCCCGTCTGATGTCTGCTGGGCTCCCTAGCTAGGTCTCCAGTACTTGCGCGTGACAAAAGCGACGCGCTAAGCAATTCTGCTTAGTGGTGACAATATAAAATAACATAAAATAACATAAAATAAAACTAATATGCAGAATGTGTGTGTTTACATTTTTGGTAAATTTAACTTCTGATATTATTTGCATTATTATTTGATTAAACTTTGGTAAAGTTTATTATCATTGCCTGAGTAACCCATACTAGTTGACTGGACTGGATAAATGGGTAAACTGGCACTGGGTACTAAGTACCTCAGATGATGAGAATCAAGCTACATCCACGCCAAAGGATTTCATCCAAGGTCCAATTACTAGAGCTAGAGCTAAATCACTTCAGAATTTAATTTGTGAAATAATAAGGAGCAAGGATTATAAGCTGGAATAGCATGAAGAAAATTATAAAGGATTAAATTTGGTGAAAATTAAGCTTAGAAGTGACCAGGTGTCATATGGAGCATTAGGTTACATGGAATAACCTGTGGACATGCATGCACCAGATCCAACCCATGTACATGCATCTGCTGGCACCTTTTTCAAGGAATATTCCTTGCTGTTATAACCACCTCTCTTTTGGACTTAAATGCCCTTATTTGCTGCTGTATTAAATTTACTTTTTGTAAGGAGTTTTTAGTCTTTTGATAGATTAATTTTTGTTTGGACTTAAAGCTCCTTATAGCTGTTACTAAAGTAGGGATATTTTTGTCTTTAGCTTTGAAGCTAAGAGGCTATAAATACAAGTGTAATGAGAGAGTGGAGGACACACTTTGAATATTAATGAAAGATTGTTTTTGCTCCTTTAGTGAGCAAATTGGCTATTGCCTTTGTTCTTGTGAAGCTCATTAACTTGCTGAGATTTCTATCTTGCAAGGTTTAATGTGCATAATATTCTTGGTTTATTCATTTTCCATATGAATTAGGTTAAGAATCCCATTTCTGATATTTTCTTTGAATTACACAATAATCTGATTGTGCTAGTTCAAAGAATCAAATTCATACATCTTGATTTGGTGCTTTCCATATTGTTCATTTAATTCTTGAATGTGGGTTTTCAAGTTACCAATTACTTGAAGGTTCACATCAGTTTTGGTATCAGAGCAAAGGGACGTCCAAACAAGGTAGATTCTCTATTTGCTTCTTATTCTTTGTGTTTCTTACCTTCTTCATATTTGCTGTTTGGCTCTTGGGGTTTAGTTGGACCTGTTTGTTTAAAAATTTGTTTTGTTGGGTTTGTCATAGGGTTTTGGGTTAATCAAGCCAAAGCCATTATTCTAGCTATCCATCTTGCTTCCTTCATTTTGAAATCAAGCATAAGAGATTATTTGGGTCATTGAGTTTGAGTTACCAATTTGGCCTGAAACTGTACCAGCATTATTTAGGTGTGTTTAAGACATTGGGTGTAAATTTTGGGGGTTGTTTGATATCATTTGCCTGCTGAACCAAAATTTTGCGGCAGACACGATCAAATTATGTTCACATAGTAAATAGACCCAGAAATTCCTGAAAATTTACAGGTTGTTTATACCCCATATCAGTAGTTCCCAAATTAAATTTCAGCTTAAAATTCAACCATTTGTGTGGGGAACCAAAATTTTGCGGCAGAATCGATCAAAATAAGTTCACATAGCAAATATACCCAGAAATTTTTGAAAATTTACCGGGTGTTTATACCCCATATCAGTAGTTCCCAAATTAAATTTCAGCTTAAAATTCATCCGTTTATGTGGGGAACCAAAATTTTGCGACAGACCCGATCAAATTAAGTTCACATAGCAAATCAGCCGAAAAATTCCTGAAAATTTACAGGTTGTTTTTGCCATATTTGAGCTATTCTCAAATTAAATCTCAGCTCAAAATTTAACTGTTTGTGTGGGGAACAAAATTTTGCGGCAGACACGATTAAATTTGGTTTACATAGTAAACCTGCCAAGAAAAGCTTGAAATTCTAGCAGCAATTAGTCAGTATTGGGTTGCATTTGCCTACTCAATTTCAGATCAAAATACACTCGTTGGCTTGGTGATCCTAAATTTATGCAATTCTTGGTGTATTGTGTGAACTGCTGGTAATTGTGATAAGTTGGTGACAAACTTGGATATTTAAGCTTGATATCTCTTCTTTAGGCTGTCTCTTTTCCAGCTTACTACTCTTTTATTTTGGTGTCTTCTTTCTTGATTCCTTATTGCATTACATTTCCATACTTGAGCTTTTCTTTTCTTGACTTCTTGAGTCACATTATTGTTTTTTTTTTATTACTCATTTTGATCCGTCACGTTCAAGAATTTTATTGTGTTAAATTTTTGTGAGTACAGTCTTGGTTTGAGTTACTTGAGTTTGATAAGAACTTGTGGACATAGCCAAGAGAGGTAAAAGGCACAGAGTGGTGAGTTCATAAGAGGGGAAAAGCCTTGTTTAGTTAAACACAAGTGGAGTGTCCCCTGTTGAGTGTAAACACGTAAGGGAGTGAGTGAGGTGTTTTCTTTACACTAACCATTTTCTTGCAGGTCTGAAAACATGTCTAGAAGGGGTGATGGTAGTGAGGGGGAAGGTGAAAATCCGTTCTACATGTAGGCTATCAGACAACAATTTGAAAGAATGAATGTTGTGTGCAATGGAATCGTAGATAGGTTGGAAAGATTGGAGCAAAGAGATAGGCAAAATGAGAGAAGGCCAAATAGGAGGGATCTTGTACCTCCAGTAGTTGAATCTGATGAAGATGAGGTTGATAACTATGATTTTGAGGTTGAAAGACCTAGGAGGGGTAGATATGAGAGAAGAGCTGAAGATAGGAGGAATGGGGATAGGAGGATAAGAAGAGAGGAAAGAGAGATGAATAGGGTAGATGACAATATCAAAAGTATTAAAATGAGCATCCCTTCTTTCCAAGGGAAAAATGATCCGAATGTGTATCTAGAATGGGAAAGGAAGGTAGAAGCTGTCTTTGATTGTCATCACTATTCAGAGGACAAGAAAGTAAAGTTAGCAGCGGTAGAATTTACTGATTATGCTTTGGTATGGTGGGATCAATTGTTGATTAGTAGAAGGAGAAATTATGAGCAATCAATTGCAACCTGGGGTGAGATGAAAACTATAATGAGAAGGAGATTTGTTCCTAGTCATTACTATAGAGAGCTACATCAGAGGTTACAAAGATTGACTCAAGGTTCTAAAAGTGTTGAAGATTATCATAAAGAAATGGAAATTGCTATGATTAGAGCAAATGTTGAGGAGGATAGAGAAGCCACCATGGCCAGATTCTTTAATGGGCTAAACAAGGAGATTGCTCATATTGTTGAGTTACATCACTATGTTGAGTTGGAGGATATGGTCCACATGGCTATGAAGGTAGAAAGGCAACTTAAAAGCAAGTCAAAATTTGGAGGAAATGCAGGTACTTCTTCATCTTGGAAGTCTAACTGGAAGAAAGAGGATAGGGAAAAGGCTGTTAGCAAATATAAGAAAAATGAGGAAAAGAAAAAGAAGGTGGAGAAGAAATTTGTAGAAAGTAAAGGAAAGGACGTTGCAACTACTACCTGAAATAGAGATGTGAAGTGTTTTAGGTGTTTGGCAGTGGACACATAGCTTCTTAATGCCCTAACAAGAGAGTCATGGTCATGAGAGAAAATGGTGAGATAGAAACGGAGGAGGAAATTGTGAGTGATTCCACATCTTCAGGGGAGGAGGATGCAGAGGTAGAATATGCTGCTGAAGGAAGTGCTATAGTGATTATGAGAGCATTAAATACTCAAGTAAAGGAGGATGTTGGTGATGAATTGCAAAGAGAAACAATTTTCCATACAAGGTGTCTTATCCAAGACAAAGCTTGTAGTGTCATCATTGATGGGGGAAGTTGTGCCAATGTTGCTAGTACTATTTTGGTGCAGAGATTAGGATTGAGGACTTTCAAACACCCTAAACCCTATAAATTGCAGTGGTTGAATGAATGCGGTGAGGTGAAAGTAACAAAATGAGTGCTGATTTCCTTTGCAATAGGAAAGTATCAAGATGAGGTTATGTGTGACGTGGTTCCAATGCAAGCTGGCCATTTATTACTTGGCCGACCATGGCAATTTGATAGAAAGGTGATCCACGATGGGTATAAAAACAGGTATTCTTTTGAAATGAATGGAAGGAAAATCATTTTGGCACCTATGACACCAAAACAGATTTATGAAGACCAAACAAGGCTTAAATAAGCAATGGGTGAGGTAAAATCAAGAGTGGCCGAAAAGAGAGCAGAGAAGAAAAGGAGTGAAAAGAAATTGACTGAAAATGTTGTGAGTGAGCAAGATAAAGGTGGTTGTGAGGAAAGAAAAGAGAGTAAAGAAAACATTCCAAGAGTGCTTGAAAAAGGTGAAACTTCGGCGCAAAAGGAGAGCTGTGCGGAAAGAGGGGAGAGAAAATTAAGCTTGTATGCTAAAGGAAAAGATGTGAGGAATGCCATGTTTGCCAACAAGCAAATGTTATTAATTGTGTTTAAGGACTCTTGTTTATCCACATCTGACCTTGACCCCAATTTGCCTAGTGTTGTTGTCTCCGTTTTGCAGGAATATGAGGATGTGCTACCTGAGGAGATGCCAGCTGGACTACCACCTATTCGAGGGATTGAGCACCAGATTGATTTTGTACTTGGAGCTGTTATTCCCAACCGTCCAACCTATAGAACTAACCCTGAAGAAACTAAAGAATTACAAAGGCAAGTTGAGGAATTGCTAGCTAAGGGTTACGTGAGAGAAAGTATGAGCCCTTGTGCTGTACCCGTCCTTTTGGTACCAAAGAAAGATGGCACATGGCGCATGTGTGTGGATTGTAGGGCAGTCAACAAAATCACTGTAAAGTATCGCCACCCTATACCTAGATTGGATGATATGTTGGATGAACTTTGTGGTACTTGTGTGTTTACCAAAATTGACTTGAAAAGCGGATATCATCAAATTCGCATGAAAGTAGGTGATGAATGGAAGACTGCATTTAAAACAAAGCATGGACTATATGAGTGGTTAGTGATGCCTTTTGGGCTAACTAATGCTCCTAGCACTTTTATGAGATTGATGAATCATGTGTTGCGTGCTTTTATTGGAAAATTTATTGTTGTTTATTTTGATGATATATTGGTTTACAGTAGAGGCATGAATGAACATATGCATCATTTAAGAGCTGTATTCGATGTGTTAAGAAAGGAAAAATTATATGCTAACTTAAAGAAATGTTCATTTTGCATGGAAAAGATTGTCTTTTTAGGATTTGTCATTAGTGCTAATGGTGTTGAAGTCGATGATGAAAAAATTAGAGCTATTAGAGACTGGCCCACTCCAAAGTCTGCATCTGAAGTGCATAGTTTCCATGGACTAGCTAGTTTCTATAGAAGATTTATTAAGAATTTCAGTACCATTGCAGCACCATTGAATGATCTTGTCAAAAAGAATGTTAATTTTGTTTGGGAACAGAAACAAGATGATGCTTTTCACAAAATTAAAGACATGTTATGTTCCGCTCCTGTGTTGGCTTTACCTGATTTTTCTAAGACTTTTGAGATTGAGTGTGACGCATCAGGTATAGGTATTGGAGCCGTTTTAATGCAGGATAAGAGACCAATAGCATACTTTAGTGAGAAGCTTAATGGAGCAGCTTTAAACTATTCTACATATGACAAGGAGTTGTATGCATTGGTACGTGCCTTGGAAACATGGCAACATTACCTTTGGCCAAAGCAATTTGTCATCCACACAGATCATGAGTCATTGAAGCATATCAAGGGGCAAAATAAGTTGAGTAGGCGTCATGCAAAATGGGTTGAGTTCCTTGAGACCTTCCCATATGTGATTCAATACAAACATGGGAAAGAAAATGTAGTGGCTGATGCCTTATCTCGAAGGTATAACCTTCTTGCCCTTCTTGATGCAAAGTTATTAGGATTCGAATATGTGAAAGAATTATATGCTGAAGATGATGACTTTGCTAGAGTGTATGCAGCTTGTGAAAAGAATGCTTTTGAGAAGTTTTATAGGCATGATGGATATTTGTTTAGAGAAAATAGATTGTGTGTGCCTAAGAGTTCCATGCGTGAATTACTTGTGAATGAGTCTCATGCTGGTGGATTAATGGGTCATTTTGGTGTTGCCAAAACTTTAGATGTGTTAAAGGAACATTTTTATTGGCTGAATATGAAAAGAGATGTTGAAAGAGTATGTGTTAGGTGCATTGTGTGTACTAAGGCTAAATCTAGAGTTCTGCCACAAGGTTTGTATACACCTTTACCTACCCCTAGTGATCCTTGGGTTCATTTGTCTATGGATTTTGTGTTGGGATTACCTAGGTCTAAACAAGGCCATGATTCAATTTTTGTTGTTGTTGACAGGTTTTCAAAAATGGCACATTTTATTCCATGCCATAAAACTGATGATGCTACAAATGTTGCAAATTTATTCTTTAGAGATATTGTTAGGTTGCATGGCATACCTAAGAGTTTAGTTAGTGATAGGGATGTTAAATTCCTTAGTCACTTTTGGAAGGTTTTGTGGGGAAAATTGGGCACCAAGTTGTTATTTTCCACCACTTGTCACCCACAAACCGATGGTCAAACTGAAGTAGTAAATAGGACACTAACTACTCTTTTGCGTGCTGTGGTTAAGCAAAATTTGAAGTCATGGGAAGATTGCATTCCACTTGTTGAATTTGCATACAATAGAAATGTGCATTCTTCTACTGGTTATTCTCCATTTGAAATTGTGTATGGTTTCAATCCTTCAACTCCTTTGGATCTTTTACCTTTGCCTGTGAACGACCTTGCTAGTTTAGATGGAAAAAGAAAAGCAGAATTGGTGAAGAAAATCCATGAACAAGCCAAGCTTCAAATTGAAAAGAAAAATGAAAAATATGCTAGTCAAGCTAACAAAGGAAGGAAGAAAGTCACATTTCAACCTGGAGATTGGGTATGGGTTCACTTGCGCAAAGAAAGGTTTCCCTCTCGAAGGAAATCAAAATTACAACCAAGATGTGATGGACCTTTCCAAGTGCTGGCCAAAATTAATGATACAACTCAACTCAACTCAACTAAGCCTTTATCCCAAAAATTTGGGGTCGGCTATATGGATTCGCTTTTTCCACTCTGAACGATTTTGGGTTAAATCCTCAGAAATGTGTAATGCTTCTAAGTCATGCTGTACTACTCTCCTCCAAGTCAATTTAGGTCTACCCCTTTTTTTCTTTCTATCCTCTAGCCTAATATGCTCTACTTGTCTAACTGGAGCCTCCGTATGTCTACGCTTCACATGACCAAACCACCTCAATCTCCCTTCTCTCAACTTATCTTCAATTGGCACCACTCCTACCTTTTCTCTAATACTTTCATTACGGACTTTATCTAGTCTAGTATGGCCACTCATCCACCTTAACATTCTCATCTCTGCAACTCTTATCTTAGATGCATACGACTCTTTCAGTGCCCAACACTCACTACCATATAACATAGCTGGTCGTATGACTGTACAGTAAAATTTTCCTTTTAATTTATTGGGAATCTTACGATCACATAAAACTCCTGTGGCACGTCTCCACTTCAACCATCCGGCTTTAATCCTATGACTAACATCCTCCTCACATCCCCCATCTACTTGAAGGACTGAGCCTAGATATTTAAAGTGATTACTTTGGGACAGTGCCACTCCATTCAAACTAACTCCTTCCCTATCACCAGTTTGGCCTTCACTGAACTTGCAATGCATGTATTCTATCTTCGTTCTACTTAATTTAAAACCCTTTGACTCTAGAGTACTTCTCTAAAGTTCTAGTTTCCTATTGACTCCTTGTGTCTCATCTATCAGAACAATATCATCCGCAAACATCATTCACCAAGGAATACTCTCTTGTATATGTTTCGTCAGTTCATATAAAACTAATGTGAAAAGGTAAGGGCTTATGGCTGATCCTCGGTGTAATCCAATTGAGATTGGAAAATCTCTTGTGTCCCCTCCCATTGTGCGCACAATAGTAGTTGCTCCTTCATACATATCTTTCAATACTTGTTTATACCTAATAGATACCCTCTTTTGTTCTAACGCATTCCATAAGACCTCTCTTGGAACACTATCATAAGCCTTCTCCAAATCAATAAAAACCATGTGTAGATCTTTCTTCCCATCTCTATATTTCTCCATCAAGCTTCTAATGAGAAAGATCGCTTCCATAGTTGAACGACCGGGCATGAAACCAAATTGATTGAGAGAGATAGAAGTATCATGACGTAGTCGATGCTCCACAACTCTCTCCCACAACTTCATAGTATGGCTCATGAGTTTAATTCCCCTATAGTTTGAGCAACTCTGTATGTCTCCCTTATTTTTAAAAATAGGTACTAAAATACTCTTCCTCCATTCATCAGGCATTTTCTTTGAGTTTAGAATCTTATTAAATAATTTAGTTAACCATGCCACTCCCATATCTCCCAAATACTTCCACACTTCAATTGGTATTTCATCGGGTCCGCCAGCTTTACCTACTTTCATTCTCTTAAGTGCTTCCTTTACTTCTAAAGATCTAATCCTTCTAGTATAATTTACATTCTTTTCTATTGTTCTATAATCTATATTCACGCTATTTCCATTTTGACTATTATTAAAGAGATCATTAAAATAATTTCTCCATCTTTCTTTAATGTCCTCATCTTTCACCAACACTTTTCCTTCTTTATCCTTAATGCACTTGACTTGATTGAGATCTTGACATTTCCTTTCTCTACTCCTTGCTAATCTATAAATATATTTCTCCCCTTCTTTAGTTCCAAGTTTCTCATATAACTTTTCAAAGGCCTGTGCTCTTGCTTGGCTAACTGCTTTTTTTGCCTATTTCTTTGCTATCTTGTCTAGTTCATATGCCTCATTATTATCACATTTAGGTAATTTCTTATACCATTCCCTTTTTCTCTTCACTGCCTTTTGTACTTCCTCATTCCACCACCATCTCTCTTTTGAGGGTGGTCCATGTCCTTTAGACTTCCCAAGTACTTTTCTAGCTACTTCTCTAATCTTTGATGCCATCTGTATCCACATATCATTGGCCTCCATATCTAGCTTCCATACTTCGGACTCAAGAAGCTCATTTTTGAACTTCACTTGCTTTACTCCTTTGAACTCCCACCACTTTGTTCGAGCTACACTATTTCTTCTGACCTTACTTGAATTGTTCCTAAACTTGATATCCAAGACAACCAACCTATGTTGACTTGTTAAAGCCTCTCCTGGAATGACCTTGCAATCCTTGCATAGAGCTCTATTTGTCTTCCTGGTTAAGAAGAAGTCGATTTGGCTTCTATGTTGCCCACTTTTGAAAGTCACTAAATGTGACTCTCTTTTTATAAAGTAGGTATTTGCTAGTATTAGGTCGTATGCCATAGCAAAATCCAGGATGCTTTTTCCCTCCTCATTTCGACTGCCAAAACCAAAACCTCCATGAACATTCTCATAACCTTGCCTATCACTTCCTACATGTCCATTCAAATCTCCACCAATGAAAACATTCTCTTCATTCGGTATGCTTTGCATTAAATCATCCATATCTTCCCAAAACCTTTGTTTACTCTCACTGTCTAGTCCTATTTGTGGGGCATAAACACTAACTATATTTATTGTTTCTCCGTCTAGTACTAGCTTTACTAGTATAATTCTATCTCCTACTCTTTTCACAGCTACTACTGCGTCTTTCAATGTCCTGTCTATGATTATACCCACTCCGTTCTTGTTTCTCTCCTTTCCGGTAAACCACAATTTGTACCCTGAATTACCCACTTCCTTACTTTTCTCTCCTACCCATTTAGTCTCTTGAATGCAAGCAATATTCACCCTTCTCCTTTCCAAGGTATCCACAAGCTCCATTAATTTTCCTGTAAGTGATCCAACATTCCAAGTACCAACCCTGATCCTCCTCCTATCCTGCTCCTTCCTAATTGGTCTCCTTCTATGATATCTTCTATTATTTTCTATGTCTATCTTGTGTTCTGTTCCACTATTTGTTCTATTATCTGTCTTATGACTAACTTCTTTACCCACACCCGTCCATGATGTGGGAACCCTTGCTCACTTAACACCACACCCGGGCGCCGGCATGGCGCGTCGCTTTCGGTGAACGCCCTACACCCTTGCATATTTATCACTACACCCGGGCTCCGATGTAGTGCGTCGTTAGTAGAGGACGCCCCAACGTTTATATCATTTGAATCCATATCATAGGGTGTGACGAAATTTTTACGCTGGTTGTATAATGCCTACAAAATAAACCTGCCCGGTGAGTATAATGTCAGTGCCACCTTCAATGTTGCTGATTTATCTCCTTATGTTGATGCAGGAACAGATTCGAGGACGAATCCTTTTGAAGCGGAGGGGAATGATGAGAATCAAGCTACATCCACGCCAAAGGATTTCATCCAAGGTCCAATTACTAGAACTAGAGCTAAATCACTTCAGAATTTAATTTGTGAAATCATAAGGAGCAAGGATTATAAGCTGGAATGACATGAAGAAAATTATAAAGGATTAAATTTGGTGAAAATTAAGCTTAGAAGTGACCAGGCGCCATATGGAGCATTAGGTTACATGGAATAACCTGTGGACATGCATGCACCAGATCCAACCCATGTACATGCATCTGCTGGCACCTTTTTCAAGGAATATTCCTTACTGTTATAACCACCTCTCTTTTGGACTTAAATGCCCTTATTTGCTGCTGTATTAAATTTATTTTTTTTAAGGAGTTTTTAGTCTTTTGATAGATTAATTTTTGTTTGGACTTAAAGCTCCTTACAGCTGTTACTAAAGTAGGGATATTTTTGTCTTTAGCTTTGAAGCCAAGAGGCTATAAATACAAGTGTAATGAGAGAGTGGAGGACACACTTTGAATATTAATGAAAGATTGTTTCTGCTCCATTAGTGAGTAAATTGGCTATTGCCTTTGTTCTTGTGAAGCTCATTAACTTGCTGAGATTTCTATCTTGCAAGGTTTAATGTGCATAATATTCTTGGTTTATTCATTCTCCATATGAATTAGGTCAAGAATCCCATTTTTGATATTTTCTTTGAATTACACAACAATCTGATTGTGCTGGTTCAAAGAATAAAATTCATACATCTTGATTTGGTGCTTTCCATATTGTTCATTTAATTCTTGAATGTGGGTTTTCAAGTTACCAATTACTTGAAGGTTCACATCATCAGACTATCACACCATCGGTCACATTGTGTCTCTCGGTGTGCAATAGAACAGCTAATAAGCTGTAATAATGATCAGGGTTAAAACCCACGTATATCAACTCAAATAACATAGCCAAAGGCTATTATTTCACAGAATGGCATGGGAAAGCCATGAAACACAGAATGGCATAAAGCCATATGCAGTACTGCTAACAGAACCCTATTGGCATGCCAAGCTATCCAAACCAATTATGTTAGGTATACTAGGGCATATTACATTTTTAAGTTTTTACAATTTTTGAATTTCAAGTTTTGGTGTTACTATTCACTTCATTAGTCAACCAAAATGTTGACTTTTGCATAGACAATAGGTACATTGGTTTTAATATCATCAACATACCACATTTTGCATTCAAAATTTATTGGTATTGGTTGCCAATACCATTTCTAAGCTTAATGTTAGTTGGGCAGAATTTTCACTTTTTATGCCTTGTTTTTACTGTTCCATCAGTCAATTTTGCAGTGGGAATTTGGCAAACTGATCAACATGAAAGTTGTTTCTTATTTTCTCTGGTTGCATTTCCTTTTTTGAATCACTCCATTTGGAGTTTTGTAGCTCAAGTTATGGTCCAAAAACCACAACTGGCCGGATTGAAATTCTGTCCAGAATTCCTGGACTGACCATATCTACAGTGCAATGAATAGTGATTGCAACTCACCTTTTAAACATGTTTTGTTCATAATTTGGGTTAGGTTTCTTCATAAAAGTTGTTGGTCTATATCTCAGCTTGTTGCTGGTAAAATTTCAGGTCAATTGGACCTTTCTACACTGAGTTATGGCCAAATGACCAAACATTATTCATTCAGTGATTTTGCCCAGGCAAACTGCAGGTCACCTATATTAGGGCAAGCTTTTAGTCCACTTAGTTTAGTTTTATGGGCATGATTTCTTTACCAAAGTTGTGCCATTATGTGTCTAGTTTCATGTCCAATTGGCTTTGCACCAATTGAACCTCTACAATTCAAGTTATGGCTGCCCAAACCTGCTGGACTCATGTCCAATTCTGCAGGTCACCATGGGCAGCCACTCCAACTGCAATTCCCACTAATCAAACCACCTCATTTCTTGTTTACACATAACCAAATGGTCACTAATTGACCATTAAAACTCACTTTCATCATTACATGATCAAAGTCTCCATTTTATACCCAAACCCTAACTCTAACATTTCAAATCATGCATTTAACTTGCATTTCATCAATCCACTTAGTGGGTACATATTGTGGGCTGCCATGATGGTCTTTTAAATTCATTAAGCTCAACACAATCAAACCCTAATCATGGCTACTGAAAAATATGGAATAGCATATAAGTGGTTTTTAACAAATTTCCTTTGAAATTTATACTCATTCCAAGTCCTTAACATGAATTTAAAATAAAATCCATGGTTAGGTCACTAACCTCAAAGGAGTAAGATTTTCCCACTTGCTAAAGCTCTTATTTTCCTCTTCTTTTTTCTCCCAAAAGAATCACCAATGTGTAAGAGCAAGTTTTTGTGTTGCTAGGTTAGGGTTTAATTGGGTAAAAGTGGGGGAATTCAAGCTTTCAAAAGCTTGCTAATGGGTGACCATGGTGGGGAGGGTGGCAGCATGAAGAAGAAGGAGAGAGGAGGTTTGATTTTTTTGTTTCCTTTTTCCAGCCCATTTTGCCTCTTTTATATATGTTTATGCCATGTGTCAAGATTAGGTTGGTTGGGTGAGTTTTAATAACATCTTGATGATGTCATAAATCCATTTTTTTTTTCATTTTCTCTCCATTTCTTGTCTATTTAATTTCAATTAAATTTTTGACAATATTTATTTATATTTTATGTTATATAAATTATTTATTTAACTAGACAAGTTGGCCCAAAAATCGAAATGATGAAAATGCCCTCCTTTTGGCTTAACGGGCCAAAATTGTCTGTACTGATTGAAAAATTTTTCTAAATATTTTCTTGGTATTCTAAGGCCATAAGAACCTTAATGACCCTTCTCTGAAGTACCAAAAATTATTTTATAATTTTTCCTAAATTTTTTTCTTATTAATATTTGAGTTAATTTTTGGTTCCTTACTTTAGTTTAAATATTTTTCCAAACGTTCTAGCTGTCCGAATTGACATCGTCACCGATGTAATCTGGTATTTGACTAACTAAAATGAGGATGTTACAACTCTTCCCCTCTAAGAAAAATTTCGTCCTCGAAATTTACCTGATGTAAACAGTTGAGGAAACTGTTGCCTCACTATCTCTTCACTTTCCCAAGTTGCCTCTTCAGTGTTGTGGTGCCTCCAAAGCACTTTCACTAGTGGAATTTGTTTATTTCTCAGTTCCTTCACTTCCCGAGCTAGGATATGTATAGGTTCTTCTGTATATGTCAATTCCAGTTGGATTTCAATATCTTCTATGGAAATAACATGTGAAGGGTCTGAGCGATATCTTCTCAGCATAGAAACATGGAATACATTATGAATTTTATCCAGTTCTGGTGATAAAGCTAGCCGATAGGCCACTGGTCCCACACGTTTAATGACTTCATATGGGCCAATGAACCTAGGGTTTAACTTACCCTTTCTCCTAAACCTCAGTACTTTCTTCCACGGTGAGACTTTGAGAAACACTTTATCACCAACTGCATACTCTATCTCTTTTCTCTTCAAGTCGGTATATGATTTCTATCTATCTGAGGCAACCTTCAGGTTAGCTTTGATTATCTTCACTTTCTCCTCAGTCTGTTTCACCAGGTCTGGTCCTACCAGCTTATCTTCGCCCAATTCAGTCCAACACACTGGGGTTCTACATTTCCTCCCATACAGTGCTTCATACGGGGCCATTTGGATGCTAGCTTGGTAGCTATTATTGTATGCGAATTCTGCTAGTGGGAGGTATCTATCCCAACTCCCCTCAAACTCAATGACACAACTCCTTAGCATATTCTCCAGGATCTATCACATAATTCACATTGTTACTATCATTTCAATTTATTAATTGCAAAAATTCAATTAGTTCTTAGGTTTACCTAGATTACTCGTTCTGACTGTCCATCTGTCTGAGGATGAAAAGCCATGCTAAAACGGAGTTGTGTGCCCAAGGCTTCTTATAATTTTTTCCAGAATCTTGATGTAAACCTCGGGTCTCAGTAAGATATGATGGAAAGTGGGATTCCATGCAGTCTAACTATCTAACTGATATACAATTCTGCTAGCTTCTCCAGTGAGTAGCCAGTCCTAACTGGCAGAAAATGTGCTGACTTCGTCAAGCTATCCACTATCACCCACACTGCATCATGCTTCCTTTGGGTGAGAGGTAGACCACTAACAAAATCCATAGTGACCCCGGTCCCATTTCCATTCAGGTATGCTTATAGGCTGTAGCAATCCTGATGGAACTTGATGTTCTGCTTTAACTTGCTGACATGTCAAACACTTAGTCACATAGTCAGCTATATCCCTCTTCATACCAGGCCACCAATAATGAGGCTTCAAATCATTATACATTTTTGTGCTTCCCGGGTGCATAGCATAAACACTAGTGTGTGCTTCTTTCAGAATACTAGTCTTCAGTTCCCCATCATCTGGTACACACACTCTTCCTCTGTAGTACAGACACCCATCTACTTTCACCTCATAATCATTTTCCTTTCCCTCTGGAATTTTGCCCACAATGGCCATTAATTTTTCATCTGCCCTCTGCCCTTCTTGTATCTGCTGTAGTAGGTTTGGCCTTACTTACAACTTAGCCAAAATAGCTCCATCTTGAGCTAAGGACAGACAGGCATTTAGTGATCTTAAAGCTGTGATGGACTTTCTGCTTAAAGCATCAGTAATAACATTTGGCTTCCCAGGATGATAATCTATAACACAATCATAGTCCTTAAGGAACTCAATCCATCGCCTCTGTCTAAGATTGAGCTCCTTCTGGGTTGGCAAATATTTTAGACTCTTGTGGTCTGTATAGATGTAGCATTTTTCACCATATAAATAATGCCTCCATATCTTCAGTGCGAAGATAATTGCTGCTAAATCCAAGTCATGAGTAGGGTAGTTCTGTTCATGTGGCCTTAATTGCCTGGAAGCATAGGCGACCACTTTCCCCTCTTGCATCAATACACACCCTAGCCCATTATGTGAGGCATCACTGTAGACCACAAAGTCTTTTCACGACCTTGGTGTGCTGCTGGTGCTTCATCAACATAGCCTTTAGCCTCTCAAAGCGGCAGCACTTATCGTTCCAGCCAAATTTCACATTCTTGTGCAACAACTTGGTCATTGGAGCAGCTATAAGAGAGAACCCCTTCACAAATCTTCTGTAATACCCAGCTAGCCCTAAGAAACTTCTGACCTCAGTTGTATTTCTAGGAGGCTTCCATTCCATCATTGCTTCTATCTTTTTGGGATCCACTCTAATCCCCTCAGCTGATACTATGTGTACAAGAAAAGAGATCTCACTCATCCAGAAGTCACACTTGGACAACTTAGCATACAACTTCTTTTCTCGCAGGGTTTGCAGAACAATCCTCAAATATTCATCATGTTCTTCCCTGGTCTTGGAATAGACCAGAATATCATCAATGAAGACCACTATAAACCGATCTAAGTATGGATGGAAGATACAGTTCATAAGGTCCATAAATGCTACTGGTGCATTTGTTAACCCAAACGGCATCACTAAAAATTCATAGTGCCCATACCGAGTTCTGAATGCAGTTTTTAACACATCTGCATCCTTTACCCTCAACTGATGATACCCTGATCTGAGATCAATTTTTGAAAATACACCTACTCCTTTCAACTGATCAAACAGATCGTCGATTCTGGGCAATGGATATTTGTTCTTCACAGTTACTTTGTTCAACTGCCGGTAATCAATGCACAATCTCAAGGTTCCATCCTTCTTCTTCTCAAATAGCACAGGAGCTCCCCATGGTAACACACTGGGGCATATGAACCCCTTATCAAGCAACTCTTGCAACTGAGTTTTCAACTCTCTCAATTCAGTGGGTGCTATCCTATAGGGAGCAATAGAAATGGGTGCTGTACCCGGCATTACCTCAATAGCAAACTCGACTTCCCTTTCTAGTTGTAAACCAAACAACTCTTCAGAAAATACATCTGGGAAGTCTCTCACTGTGGGTATATCACTCAGGTTTGGCTTAACTTGCCTAGTATCAACCACGTGTGCTAGGTAGGCTTCACAGCCTTTTCTCATCAATCTTCTTCCAACCGTGGCTGATATAACATTGGACAGGAAATTTGTCCTTTCAACCACAACAGTGATCTCATTACCCTCAGAAGTTTTTAGAGAAATCCTCTTCAATTTGCAATCAACTATTGCCTGATGACGTGACAACCAATCCATTCCCAAAATCACATCAAACTCGTGGAAGGGCAACTCAATTAGGTCTGCCGAGAATTCATACCCCTGAATCCTCAACGGGCAACCTTTATACACCTTATTCACCACCACACTGTGGCCTAGTGGATTTGTGACCAGAATGTCTTGATCACTCTCCTCTACTGGAACTCCCCTCTCAATGGGTAGTTTGATGCAAATGTAGGAATGAGTGGATCCTGGATCCACCAGTACATGTACAGAAGTGTTGTAGAGGGAAAACGTACCCCTAATGACATCTGGGGCATCTTGCTCCTCCTGAGCTCTGATGGCATAAGCTCTGGCAGGTATTCTAATGTCTGGCCTCTCAGCTGACTCGGATGCAGGCCTCAGTGATGGACCAGCTACCTCAGGTTTACCAGGCTTCCTACCCCTTTGTGGTGTAGGAACAGGTCTGTCAGTTTGTGTTGGAGCAACTGTAGTAGTCCTCTTTGCACAATTCAATTTGATGTTCTGTCGATCCACACCCTAAGCATGCACCGGTCACTCGCCAACATTCCCCCTTATGCCACTTCTGACAGTACTGACAAGCAGAAGATGCAGGGGCTGGTCCCCTAAACACTGTCCTTGGAGAGCTGCCCATTGATGGTGTGGACTGGCCTCTCCTAGGTGTGAATTATGGTCTGGGCCCTTGAGACTGACCCTGACCCTGTAGTGGTCCTGAACTATGAGCCAAAGGACCCTTACTCTTCTTACTGGGAGCAGAAAATGCACTGGACTGACCCGGACCCCTCTTCTGCTGTCTTTCCCTTCTATTTTGTTCATTGATTCTGACCCTTTCCACTTTTGATGCAGCATCAACAAGCTTAGCAAAATTAGTGATCTCCAATGCTGTGATCATGACTTTGATGTTGTCATTGAGCTCTTCTTCAAACCTTTTGCACCTCTCTGCCTCTGTAGGGACTATCTCCCTCCCATACTCGCTCAGTCTGACAAACTCACGCTCATACTCAGCCACTGACAACTGTCTTTGTCTCAAACTGATAAATTCCCTTCTTCGCTCTTCTAAATACACTTTGTTAATATATTTCTTCCTGAACTACGTGAGGAAGAATTCCCAGGTGATCCATTCAGGTTGCACCTCACTGGTTACTGTGTCCCACCACTGATATGCATCATCCTGAAGTAGGGACACAACACCCACCAGATTCTGCTCGGGGGTGCAATTTAGTTGTTTCAGCACTTTGATGGTTCTATCCAACTAGTTTTCTGCGGCTATGGGATCATCCTCCCTCTTCCCAAAGAAGTCCACAGCCCCATGCTTCCTCAATTTCTCCAAATGAGATTTCTGTGGTGCTGGTGGAGGTTGTGGCTGTGGTTATGGTGGTGGAATTGCCCCCATCATTTGCCGGTAAAACTCGGTCATTTGTTGAAATAGTGCAAACTGAGGTTGGGCAGGTGCCTCAGCTGTTGGTGGAGCAGGTTCTCCCCTGCCCCCAGACTCAGCCCTTGGTGGAGCATGACTCTCCACCTCTTCATCAACTGCTCTTTGCGAAGCAGGATCTATATCCTATTCAAAATAAGAAAACAAACAGATCTGCATCAGTGTCACCTTAACACTTACAAATGCAATGGTATGCACTCTATCTAGGCCCAGAAATGCCTAAACCGATGCTCTGATACCACTAAATGTGACACCCCTTACCCGTCTACAGTGTAGCAGAGCAAGTTATGCCACTCAGTGTGCCGGAGCACCAATTTATGTTTCCATTACAATTTATCCCTTTATAATTCATTTATTTTCAATTTTGATAAATCTGAATTTATCCACAAATTTTATAGAAAATCCAGCAGAGTGCCGGCTGTAAATTGAAAAAACAGTTCTTCTGAACCTGTTTAAAAACACTTCTAAAATAATTTCCAAATCCAAACTCCATTATACACATTCAAGTCAATCTCAAAGTCTCAACATTTCATTTTTCAACATACATAATGCAGAAAACCTCAATAATATGAAATTTTATATATTTACATTAATACATAATTACAGGAATTTATAGTTACAATCCAAACTAATACAAAATGCAAAATACAAAAGGCCACCTATAGTCCTAATGTCCTACCATATGCAGTGCATATGTGAGGTGACTCTGGACCCCGGATGCAGCTCTGAAGGCTCACCCCGTCTGATGTCTGCTGGGCTCCCTAGCTAGGTCTCCAGTACCCACGCGTGGCAAAAGCGACGCGCTAAGCAATTCTGTTTAGTGATGACAATATAAAATAATATAAAATAACATAAAATAAAATGAATATGTAGAATGTGTGTGTTTACTTTTTTGGTAAACTTAACTTCTGATATTATTTGCATTATTATTTGATTAAACTTTAGTAAGGTTTATTATCATTGCCCGAGTAACCCATACTAGTTGACTGGACTGGATAAATGTGTAAACTGGCACTGGATACTAAGTACCTCGGACCATCACACCATCGGTCACATTATGCCTTCCGGTGTGCAACAGAACAACTAATAAGCTGTAATAATGATCAGGGTTAGAACCCACGTATATCAACTCAAATAACATAGCCAAAGGCTATTATTTCACAGAATAGCATGGGAAAGCCATGAAACACAGAATGGCATGGGAAAGCCATGAAACACAGAATGGCATGAAGCCATATGCAGTACTACTAACAGAACCTTATTGGCATTCCAAGCTATCCAAACCAATCATGTTAGGTATACTAGGGCATATTACATTTTTTAGTTTTTACAATTTTTGAATTTCAAGTTTTGGTGTTACTATTCACTTCATTAGTCAACCAAAATGTTGACTTTTGCATAGACAATAGGTACATTGGTTTTAATATCATCAACATACCACATTTTGCATTCAAAATTTGTTGGTATTGATTGTCAATACCATTTCTAAGCTTAATGTTAGTTGGGCAGAATTTTCACTTTTTATGCCTTGTCTTTATTGTTCCATTAGTCAATTTTGCAGTGGGAATTTGACAAACTGATCAACATGAAAGTTGTCCCTTATTTTGTTTGGTTGCATTTCCTTTTTTGAATAACAATATTTGGAGTTTTGTAGCTCAAGTTATGGTCTAAAAACCACAATTGGCCGGATTGAAATTCTGTCCAGAATTTCTGGACTGACCATATCTATAGTGCAATGAACAGTGACTGCAACTTACCTTTTGAACATGTTATGATCATAATTTGGGTTAGATTTCTACATGAAAGTTGTTGGTCTATATCTCAGCTTGTTGCTGGTAAAATTTCAGGTCAATTGGACCTTTCTACACTGAGTTATGGCCAAATGACCAAACATTGTTCATTTGATTATTTTACCCAAGTAGACTGCAGGTCACCCAGATTAGGGCAAGCTTTTAGTCCACTTGGTTTGGTTTTATGGGCATGGTTTCTTCACCAAAGTTGGGCCATTATGTGTCTAGTTTCATGTCCAATTGACCTTGCACCAATTGAACCTCTACAATTCAAGTTATGGCTGCCCAAACCTACTGGACTCATGTCCAATTCTGCAGGTCACTATGGGTAGCCACACCAACTGTAATTCCCACTAATCAAACCACCTCATTTCTTGTTTACACATAACCAAAGGGTCACTAATTGACCATTAAAACTCACTTTCATCATTACATGATCAAAGTCTCCATTTTATACCCAAACCCTAACCCTAACATCTCAAATTATGCATTTAACTTGCATTTCATCAATCCACTTAGTCGGTACATATTGTGGGCTGCCATGATGGTCTTTTAACTTCATTAAGCTCAACACAATCAAACCCTAACCATGGCTGCCAAAAAATATGAAATAGCATGCAAGTGGTTTTTAACAAATTTCCTTTGAAATTTACACTCATTCCAAGTCCTTAACATGAATTTAAAATAAAATCCATGGTTAGGTCACTAACCTCAAAGGAGTGAGATTTTCCCACTTGCTAAAGCTCTTATTTTCCTCTTCTTTTTGCTCCCAAAAGAATCACCAATGTGTAAGAGCAAGTTTTTGTGTTGCTAGGTGTTAGTAGTATGCCCTAGAGCATATCATTTATTATGTATCTTGTACATATTTTTATTAATAAAAGGCATTTCCACTTTTCCGTTTACATAATATATTTATGTGTAATAGAAAAGGTCCATTGATATTTTGTTAGAAATATTATTCTTAAGTTGTTAAGAATATGAGTGACAATATTTCTAGCACAAAGTATCATAAATAGGTTCACAATCGAGGATACTTCATAATAAGGACATGACTTATCCAGAAAGATTATATTCATATTTGTTCCCAAGTTATTTATATGAGATACAAATAAGATGGAATGGTGAGTCTCATGCCATATAACAAACATGATAGGCACTTATAAATGATAAGTAGGCCGAACCAGTGACACTTACGACAAAAAACATGGAGTTTACTCTTGTCAATGTTTTGTCATAAATCATATCAGTGCATATAATCTTTAGACCTGAGATAGCACAATTATCTTGTATATAGGTAGTTTGAGTTTGATACTACTTTCATTTTTATACTATGTATGGGTATATGGGTATCTGTTGGCTCCTACTAGTTATATAAGGAGGTAGGTGTTGATCAAGATGGAATCTATTCCTCTAAGTAAATAGAGATAAAATCCTATATTCATTTAATTGTTCTTGATGTTTCAAGTTCCTGGCCAGGACAGATAGATTTATTCAGAAAAGAGTTTCTGATGAGAAAATCTTTTTAATCAAGAACTGGAATTAAAAGAGAACACAATATTGATAGTAAATGGAGTTTGACATAAACCATGACTCCAGCTTGAGTTGGGATTTTGTAACAGAGTGATTCTAGTGCATGGTAACATATGATTATAGGTTCATTTAAGGTAAACCTTATTACTAATTGGGTGGCCATGGCATGCTATGCTAGGTGTTAGCCATAGTCTATGAGGTTCATAAAATGATTTAGAGAAATCATTTATGGTAAGAAAGAGTTCTGATGATATTAAGAGTTTATATCATGTCTCATTGCCAATTAGTGATGAGCCTAGTAAGTCACACACATACACAAGTTATCATCTATTTAAATATGATTAATTAATTAATTAAAGAGTTTAATTGATTAATTAAATAGGTTTGGTTTGCAATTAAATTGCAAAGTCTCTAGCATAACTTGAAACCAAATCTAGATTATTGGATGTATAGTATAAGTTAAATTTATATTTAAAGTGTTTAAATATGAATTTAATTAATGAGAAATTAATTAATAAAGATTAATTAATTAATTTATATTTGATATAAATTAGAAGAAGAAAAATAATTATTTTGGGTTAAGAACTCAAAATTAAGACACAGGGGCATTTTGGTCATTTCACAGTGTGACACATGGCACCATGAGATGGTGACACATGGGATTACACATAAGCTTGCCAAATATTTTTTAATCATGTAAGATGATTAAAATCAAGATTAAATATAGGTTTGACACTTGACACAATGTGATTGGGTCACTTAAACCTAGAGCTAATTAAATGGTGACATGTGGCAAGGGTTTAATGTGTTAACCTAGCTATATAAGTGTTGTTATGAAAGAGAAAAATAACCAGCAGCCACTCCTCTCCTTTGTCACGTCATTTTGAGGCTCTTCATCTATTCTTCTTCATCTCTCATCAATTCAAAGAGATTAGCCATCAATCTCTTGAATTAAGAACACTAGAAATTGTTTCTAGTGTCCTGTTTACATCTCTAATCTCTTAAAAGGCAGAACTTGAATTTCTAATTAATAGAAAAAGCTTTAGAAGCTGTTCAAGGGCTGCCATAGGTGTTCTTGATGTGGACAAGCTAGAGGGACAACATTTGGTGTCCTGAAGACAAATCTCAAAGGCGCAGACACGCTGTAGTGCATCAAGAGGTTAGTGTAATCATTCTTGATTTTATTTAGAGTTCTAAAATTAATCTGATTAATTTTAAAATCTTAAATGGCAAATACAGATCCAAAAACATATTAAAAGAGTTTTAATATGTTGTTTATCATTGAAATCAAATAGATAAAAATAAATCTTGCATGATGCATGTGACCCTAGGTGAAAAATTTTGAATTCAATGGTATAAACTTGTATTTTTCACGCTTCCGTTCTTTCAATTGGTATCAGAGCCACTATATTTGCCATTTAGATTGATGTTTATATGGTCTAATTGTGTGATTGATCATGAGATCAAAAGTTCATTGCTGGTTGCAAAGCCAACGTGGCGGCACAAATGATGAACACCATGGTGTGCATGGTTGATGCACCACAATGGTGTGCAAAGGTAAATGGATGGTGAATGTGCAATTGTTGTATGATCTAAGATCCATTTTATGTCTAATTAAATTGTTTAATTAGAATTTTTATCACACAATTAAATTATGATTCAAATCAGAATTTTTAAAATTGTTTGAATGTGATTCAAATCTGAATTTTAAAAGTTGTTTGAATGTGATTCAAATCTGAATTTTAAAAGTTGTTTGAATGTGATTCAAATCTGAATTTTTAAAGTTGTTTGAATCATATTTAAATCTGATTTTTTAAAATTGATTGAATAAAATTCTGATCTGATTTTTTAAAAAATGTTTGAATGTGATTCAAATCTGATTTTTTAAAAAATGTTTAAATGTGATTCAAATATGAATTTTTAAAGTTGTTTGAATGTGATTCAAATCTGAATTTTTAAATTTGTTTGAATGTGATTCAAATCTGAATTTTTAAATTTGTTTGAATGAGATTCAAATCTGAATTTTTAAATTTGTTTGAATGAGATTCAAATATGAATTTTTAAATTTATTTGAATTATATTCAAATCTGGATTTTTAAGTTGAATATGAGATATTCAATTTAATTTAAATATGTATGTTTTATTTAATTGTTAAATAGTGATATGCATGATGGATGATCATGAACTATAAAAGACCAATGTGATTGGATTTATTTCTTTTATGTTTCTTTGGGATTATAAATTAATTAATTTATTTTGGGCATGTATTATTAAGTTTGTAATAATTTTTGGGTTGTAATTTCATTTATTTAAGTTCTTGTAAATTTGCCTTGGTATGCCAAGGATTACTATGTAATATTGGATTGCAAGAAGTTCAAGGAGGTCAAGAGCATTGGTGGGACCAGTTGGAGGAATTCAAGATCAAGTGTTGATTATGTACTCCTTCAGCAACTCTTGTAAAATGAATGAATGAAATGCACCTAGGAATGCCCTGATTCAATTCTTGGTGGCTCAGAATTGAATCCCTTAGAAAGTCCATGATCATACCATATTTACTGCTTATCCATGAATGCATGAGATGTATGGGAATGTACGCAATTATATGATATATGCATGCTAAATGGATAATGTGCAAAGTGAGACCTTAATAGTAATTAGAATGACCATAAAATCTTCCAAACAAATGATTAAGTTGGAAATGCTATAATTAAAGTAATTATAACATAGGCCCTCCATTGAGATTTTAAGAAATTTTAAATAGTTGCATAAGATGCAATTAATTTAAGAGATTTTCTTAAGAATAATTGTTAAGCATGAGATGTTGTAAATATGTAAATAGTTTGATGGCCAATATTGGATGTACCTGAGGACATTAAAATTATTTGCATAATTACTGGCTCAATGGGATCAACTTAACTAATGCAAGATAAGTCAATAATGGATGTACCTGAGATTTTGAGCATTAGGGGCTAGGTAAAGGATTGAACCTCACATGAGATGTGATGGGCAAGGAGTTGCTCACTTATAGTTTATTGTAATTCCAATAATGGATGTACCTGAGGATGATCAATAGAATTATAAGAATTCAATTACTCACTAGAAATCCATCCAACTAGGATTTCCATTTTCTACTTTGGAAGTGTAGGATTCGCTAAGTTAGTGGGAGGACCAATTTGATTAAAAGACCATAATCATTTTGGTTAATTACATGATACATTTATTAATTAATCTGGTTATTTTCTGCAGTTAATTTTCTGATAAAAATGAGCACAGAACAACCACCACCATCCAATATCCTTGCAAGCATACTTGATCGCAATAGGTTGACAGGACCTAATCATGCGATTGGCTAAGAAATTTGAAACTTGTCCTGAACCTTGAACATATAGGATATGTTCTAGATTCAAATGTTCCTGGTCCTTTACCTCCAGAGGCCACATAAGAGGAACATGAAACTTTGGATAAGTGGAAGGAGCATGATATGAGAGCTAAGTGTTACATGCTTGCTTCCATGAGTAATGAGTTACAAAAGCAGCATGAGAACATGTTGAGTGCGGTGAGATCCTCCTTCACCTACAAGAGTTGTATGGTGAGCACAGCAGGAATGCTAGGTATGAGATATCTAGATAGCTATTCCGTATGAGGATGTCTGAGGGACAGAATGTTGGGGATCATGTCCACAAGATGATTCAGCTGATTGAGCAGTTGGAACATCTTGACTTCAACATGGATTTCCAACTACAGACGGATTTGATCCTTCAGTCCCTTCCTGAGTCTTTTGGGAATTTTGTGATAAATTTCCATATGACTAAACAGGAATGCACCTTAGCTGGTTTACTCAACATGCTGGTTATTGCCCAAAATAATATGCCGGGCAATAAAGGAAAAGAGGTAGCTTTGAAAAAGGGCAATAAGAAAAAGAAACCTCAGATTCCTGGTCCTTCCAAGAAAATAGCTAAACAAAAAAGGAAGACTAAAGCTGATGGAGGCAAAGGAAAGTGTTTCCATTGCCAAAAGGATGGGCACTGGAAAAGGAACTGCCCAGAGTATCTTGCTTCTCTGAAGGACAAGAAGGATACACCTTTGGAAGGTATGTCCATATCTTGTTATTTAGATTCTGATGATACTCATAGTTCATCTACAGCTTGGGTTTTAGATACTGGTGCCAGTTCTCTCATTTCTAATGATATGGAGGAACTAGCAAATAGTAACAGCTTGCGTTCTCAAGATATTAGAGTCTGGATTGGCAATGGCTCAACTGTTGAAGCTTTAGCCATAGGATCTAAATCTTTTTACATGTTTGGACATGTTTTGTGTTTGGATAATATTTTATATGTACCTGATGCTTTTAAGAACATCATTTCTAAATCTAGTTTGACTAGAAATGGCTATGAATTTCAGTTCACAGATGATGTTTGCAATATTTATTTTGGAAATAAATATGTTGGTTTGGGTTATATGAATGATGGTCTTTATTATTTGGATAATAGTAACAAACACAAATTGAATGCAAATGATCTAAAAGAATGCAATGCCATGGTGAAAACCAACTCAAGTTCAAAATATATTTGGCACTTAAGGTTATGTCATGTTGCAGAAGATAGGATTGCAAAACTGGAGAAAATGGGGATTCTATCCTCATTGGGCTCTGAGCTTACTCCAACTTGTGAATCTTGCCTTTAGGGCAAAATGACTAGATCACCCTTTGTTGGACAAGGGTAAAGAGCTGAAAATATTTTAGAGCTAATACATAGTGATGTATGCGGTCCATTTAAAGAAATGGCTAGAGGGGGCTTTCATTATTTTATTACCTTTACTGATGATAAATCAAGATTTGGGTATTTGTATTTGATGAAATACAAACATGAATCCTTTAAAAAGTTTAAAGAATTTAAATCTGAAGTAGAAAATCAAACAGGAAAGAGTATTAAAGCTCTTCGATCATATCGTAGAGGTGAATATTTGAGTACTGAATTTGATGAATACTTGAGAGAGCATGGCATTGTTTCTCAGCTAACTCCTCCAGGAACGCCACAGCTGAATGGTGTATCTGAAAGGAGAAATAGTACCCTATTGGATATGGTACGTAGTATGATGAGCTATACTGATATGCCAATCTTCTTTTGGGGATTTGCATTAGAATCGGCTTTGTATATTCTGAATAGGATTCCATCAAAATCAGTTTCTTCCACACCTTATGAGATATGGCATGGAAAAAAACCAAGTCTTAAGCATGTTAAGATTTGGGGTTGTCCAGCTTATGTTAAAAAGCTGAACACTGATAAATTGGAGACCAGATCAGAAAAAGGTCGATTTGTTGGATATCTAAAAGATAGTTTTGGATATTATTTTTATTTGCCTACTTCACAAAAGGTTGTGATAAGTAGAGATGCTACATTTCTTGAACAACAGTTTGTTCAAGAAGGAGGCAAAGGAAGGCAAATAGAGTTAGAATTGGAGAATTCTGACCAACCAACAGATCAGATGGATATAGATCCATCTAGTCAACCTATACCCGTTGATGAAACGTCTACAGCTGTTCCTCGTAGAACAACCAGGGTATCTCACCCACCAATGAGATATGGTTTTCTTCATGAAGAAGAACAAGAGTTGTCTACTCATGAAGAAGTAGATCATGGAGATGATCCACTTACCTATGAAGAAGCTATATCAGATATAGACTCTTTAAAATGGATTGATGCTATGATATCCGAGATTGATTCCATGTATAAGAATCAAGTTTGGGATCTTGTTGACCCACTTGAAGGTATTGTACCTATAGGGAACAAATGGGTTTTCAAGAAGAAAATTGGTTCTGATGGAAAGGTAGAGACCTATAAGGCAAGGCTAGTAGCGAAAGGGTTTCGCCAAAGGCAAGGAGTCGACTATGAGGAGACTTTCTCTCCTGTTGCCATGCTTAAATCAATTAGGATTTTATTAGCAATAGCTGCATACTATGATTATGAGATTTGGCAGATGGATGTCAAAACAGCTTTTCTCAATGGATACATTGAAGAAAACATTTTCATGGAACAACCTAGGGGTTTTGAATCCCAAGATGGTTCCAAGGTATGCAAGCTAAAGCGATCCATTTATGGGTTGAAACAAGCTTCGAGGAGTTGGAACATCCGTTTTGATGAAGCCATTAAATCCTTTGGTTTTATAAAAAATGAGGATGAGCCATGTGTATATAAGAAGGTTAGTGACAATGTTATCACTTTCCTTGTCTTATATGTGGATGACATACTGTTGATGGGTAATGACACAGGTATGTTGACAACTATAAAGGTATGGTTGTCAAATACATTCTCCATGAAAGACTTAGGGGAGGCAACTTATATTCTTGGGATTTGCATCTATAAAGATAGAGCGAAAAGAATAATTGGTTTATCCCAAAGTCTATACTTGGAAAAGGTGTTAAAGAGGTTTAACATGCTTGATTCCAAGAGAGAATTGTTACCAGTGAGACATGGTATCCACCTTTCTAAAGAGGTGTCTCGAAAGACACCTGAAGAAAGAGATAAGATGGCTAGGATTCCATATGCTTCGACTATTCGAAGTTTAATGTATGCAATGTTGTGTACTAGGCCGGATATCGCATATGCTATTAGTTTGACTAGCAAATATCAATCCAATCCAGGTTTGGAACACTAGATAGCTGTCAAGAATATCCTTAAGTACTTGAGAAGAACTAAGGATTTATTCTTGATTTATGGAGGTGGAGACTTGCAATTGGATGGTTATACTGATTCTGATTTCCAATCAGATATCGATGATTGAAAGTCTACCTCTGGATATGTGTTCATTTGTAATAGAGGTGCAGTCAGTTGGAAGAGTTCCAAACAGAGCACGACTGCAGATTCCACTACAGAGGCTGAGTATATTGCTGCATCAGATGCTGCAAAGGAAGCTGTTTGGATAAAGAAGTTCATGACAGAACTTGCAGTAGTTCCTTCCATTGAGTCAGCAGTTCCACTACACTGTGACAACAATGGAGTAGTCATACAGGCTAAGGAACAAAGGTCTCCCCAGAAATCCAAACACATAGAAATGCGCTACCACATTATCAGAGAAATAGTTGGGCGAGGCGATGTAGCCAAGCAGAAAATAGCATCAGCTGAAAATCCAGCTGATCCATTCACTAAGCCTATGTCACAGACTCAGTTAAACCGACATCTTGAGAAGATAGGTCTAAGATATTATAATGAATGGCTCTAGTGCTAGTGGGAGATTGTTAGTAGTATGCCCCAGAGCATATCATTTATTATGTATCTTGTACATATTTTTATTAATAAAAGGCATTTCCACTTTTTCGTCTATATAATATATTTATGTGTAATAGAAAAGGTCCATTGATATTTTGTTAGAAATATTATTCTTAAGTTGTTAAGAATATGAGTGACAATATTTCTAGCACAAAGTATCATAAATAGGTTCACAATTGAGGATACTTCATAATAAGGACATGACTTATCCAGAAAGATTATATTCATATTTGTTCCCAAGTTATTTATATGAGATATAAATAAGATGGAATGGTGAGTTTCATGCCATATAACAAACATGATAGGCACTTATAAATAATAAGTAGGCCGAACCAGTGACACTTATGACAAGCACATGGAGTTTACTCTTGTCAATGTTTTGTCATAAATCATATCAGTGCATATAATCTTTAGACCTGAGATTGCACAGTTATCTTGTATAGAGGTAGTTTGAGTTTGATACTGTTTTTATACTTGTACTATGTATGGGTATATGGGCATCTGTTGGCTTCTATCAGTTATATATAGAGGTAGGTGTTGATCAAGATGGAATTTGTTCCTCTAAGTAAATAGAGATAAAATCCTATGTTCATTTAATTGTTCTTGATGTTTCAAGTTCCTGGCCAGGACAGATAGATTTATTCAGAAAAGAGTTTCTGATGAGAAAATCTTTTTAATCAAGAATTGGAATTAAAAGAGAATATAATATTCATAGCAAATAGAGTTTGACATAAACCATGACACCAACTTGAGTTGGGATTTTGTAACAGAGAGATTCTAGTGCATGGTAACATATGATTATAGGTTCATTTAAGGTAAACCTTATTACTAATTGGGTGGCCATGGCATGCTATGCTAGGTGTTAACCATGGTCTATGAGGTTCATAAAATGATTTAGTGAAATCATTTATGGTAAGAAAGAGTTCTGATGATATTAAGAGTTGATATCATGTCTCATTGCCAATTAGTGATGAGCCTAGTAAGTCACACACATACACAAGTTATCACCTACTTAAATATGATTTAATTGATTAATTAAAGAGTTTAATTGATTAATTAAATAGGTTTGGTTTGCAATTAAATTGCAAAGTCCCTAGCATAACTTGAAACCAAATCTAGATTATTGGATGTATAGTATAAGTTAAATTTATATTTAAAGTGTTTAAATATGAATTTAATTAATGAGAAATTAATTATTAAAGATTAATTAATTAATTTATATTTGATATAAATTAGAAGAAGAAAAATAATTATTTTAGGTTAAGAACTCAAAATTAAGACATAGGGGCATTTTGGTCATTTCACAGTGTGATACGTGGCACCATGAGATGGTGACATATGGGATTACACATAAGCTTGTCAAATATTTTTTAATCATGTAAGATGATTAAAATCAAGATTAAATATAGGTTTGATACTTGACACAATGTGATTGGGTCACTTAAACCTAGAGCTAATCAAAGGGTGACATGTGGCAAGGGTTTAATGTGTTAACCTAGCTATATAAGTGTTGTTATGAAAAAGAAAAATAACTAGCAGCCACTCCTCTCCTTTGTCACGTCATTTTGAGGCTCTTCATCTATTCTTCTTCATCTCTCATCAATTCAAAGAGATTAGCCATCAATCTCTTGAATTAAGAACACTAGAAATTGTTTCTAGTGTCCTGTTTACATCTCTAATATCTTAAAAGGCAGAACTTGAATTTCTAATTAATAGAAAAAGCTTTAGAAGCTGTTCAAGGACTGCCATAGGTGTTCTTGATGTGGACAAGCTAGAGGGACAATATTTGGTGTTCTGAAGATAAATCTCAAAGGCGCAGACACGCTGTACTGCATCAAGAGGTTAGTGTAATCATTCTTGATTTTATCTAGGGTTCTAAAATTAATCTGATTAATTTTAAAATCTTAAATGAAAAATACAGATCCAAAAACATATTAAAAGAGTTTTAATATATTGTTTATCATTGAAATCAAATAGATAAAAATAAATCTTGCATGATGCATGTGAGCCTAGGTGAAAAATTTTGAATTCAATGGTATAAACTTGTGTTTTTCACGCTTCCGTTCTTTCACTAGGTTAGGGTTCAGTTGGGTAAATGTGGGAGAAATCAAGCTTTCAAAAGCTTGCTAATGGGTGACCATGGTGGGGAGGGTGGTGGCATGAAGAAGAAGGAGAGGGAAGGTCTGATTTTTTTGTTTCCTTTTTCCAGCCCATTTGGCCTCTTTTATATATGTTTATGCCATGTGTCAAGATTGGGCTGGTTGGGTGAGTTTTAATGACATCTTGATGATGTTATAAATCCATTTTTTTATTTTCTCTCCATTTCTTTTCTATTTAATTTCAATTAAATTTTTGACAATATTTATATTTTATGTTATATAAATTATTTATTTAACTAGACAAGTTAGCCCAAAAATTATCTCTGAAGACGAAATGACCAAAATACCCTCCGTTTGGCTTAACGGGCCAAAATTGTCTGTACCGATTGAACAATTTTTCTAAATATTTTCTTGGCATTCTAAGGTCATAAGAACCTCAATGACCCTTCTCTAGAGTCCTAAAAATTATTTTATAATTTTTCCTAAATTTTTTTCTTATTAATATTTGAGTTAATTTTTGGTTCCTTACTTTAGTTTAAATATTTTTCCGAACGTTTAGTGTCATGGGACCGACAGTCAAAGAGCATGGTATCTGGACTAGCTAAAATGAGGATGTTACATTATTGACCTAAACTGTTGGACAAGTAAAATGGTATGTGCATGGTTGGCATTTTAATGTTTAGAAAATTATTAAAATAGTTTGAAACCACAGTGTCATGACCAAATGTTTGAAATCCTCACTAGCTTACCTAGTGGGAGGAAATAGTTTTGTATTCCCTCTCTAGCTGAAGTGTTGAGGTGTGTGCTAGTAGAGGAAGAAATTGAATGGGTACCTATAGATTTGAGCTAACTAGCCTTGGTATTCCTCATAAGCCTTTGGCTGTTGAGATGAAAAATATTGATGGCATGATATGACTGTGTGATTTTATGAAAATTGTTTTGTGACTTCTAAACCAAAAATTTTTTTGACTAAAATTTTAAATTTGTGCTTTGTATCTGTTTATCAATTTCAATAATATATTTGGATTAATTGTGATTTAATATAATATAAAGTGGTATTTTAGTTATGTTGTACACCACTGAGCATTTGTACTCAGCGACGACTTTTTGTTGCTATCGCAGGTAGAGAAACTGGTAAAGTAGCCGAGTAAGCTGCTAAGGAACAACAGTACTGCATTTTGGACTTTTATCGGGTATTAAATGATAACCCTTTTATAAATATTTATTTTGACATATATGACTGTATGTATGTTTTGTAATTGATCTTGAGCAGTTGTACAGTAACTTTGTAATAATATTATTTTTGAATTTTCTATCTGTAAATTAAATTTATGTATGTATAATTAAGTATTTTAATGCAACAAGTATGAGTTTATGTAATTGTTTTAAAAATATTGTGAATTATGAATTTTGAGTTGAATTGTGTTTGATTGTGTTGGTTTGAAATTATTTGGAGGTTGGGAGTTGTGAAATGATTGAAAATCATTTGGAAGTGCTTTTTACAGGTTTTTAAATTTTTGGTTTTTCTCAATTATAAACGGCACTCTGCCAAAATTTTTACAAAAATTGCAGAAAAATAAAATCTATCAAAATTTTTACCCAATATTTAAACTACAAATAAAAGTTTTTAATACCTATTAAAAGTGCTCACTACCTTCAAAGGAAGTAAAAATTGTTTAAAATATCTTGTAGTGTATTTAATGGGTTATCGGTAGGCGAAGTTTGATAATTCATTAAGTATACTACAGGATCATGTTATGCCTTACAGAAGGGTAAGGTGTGATACTCTGTAAGGCATAATATGATTCCGTAGTATACCTAATAAATTACCAAATTTTGCCTACCGATAACTCATTAAATATACTATAAGGGATTTTAAAACAATTTCATTTTTTATTTAAGCGAAAATAAGGATGAAAGAGTTATTAAAATGCCTTTAGATTAGGTACATACCATACAATTCATTTAGAATTTATTTAGTAGTTTTAAAATTTTTACAAAAATTTCGGCAGAGTGGCGGTTAAAATTCAAGAAAACAGTTCTTCAAAACCTATGAAAAATAATTTATACAAATATTTCATCCACAATCCAAACACATTCAACTCAAGTCACTTTTTTTTTATTCATTCAATACCAAGTAGGGTGCTCATTTCATGTACAAATCAAAGTAAAGATTCTTAAATTTACAAACTAAAAACAACAAAATATTATTACAGTTTAGTTTATACAACTGCTCATTGTCTTTGAGATATATATGAACTAAATTACATCAAAAATGAATTTATAAGGGTATAAATAATATACCCAAAAAAGATTCCAAAATAGACTTCAATCACCGCTACTAGCAGCTCACTCTGCTGCTTTGCCCTTTTCCTTATCTGCGATAGCATGAAATAACCATCGTACATAACTAAAAATTTAAAATTTATTATAAAGCATAATATATCAAAACACAACAATTCAGGATTTCCATAACCAATAATTCCAAATTAGTAATAATCATTTATTTAAAATCATATTTCATTTAAGAATCACAATTCACAATCTACAAAATATAGGTGTTGCCAAAAACATACAGTTCAGACCATGACGTAACATTTCATGATCAATGCTGTGTTATACACCACAACAAAGCAAATCAACCTCACTAACCGTTGTTAATGAGGAAATGCTAGCTAGCTAATGAGTACTCATATAGTCTCACCTCACTAACCATTATTAATAGAGGAGATAATCATAATCAATTATTACACCCCAAGTAGCCGTTACTACTGGAAAATTCTGAATGGGACTGTCATGCTAACTATGGTTTTAAAACAAAATTCAAAGGTTTTCTAATCAAGTAATCACATTGGAATTTCAACATCCTTATTTGAATCATCATAAAATCCATATGGAATTGGCAACACACAATTTCTCAAAAGTAAAGAAAATCATAATTCATTCAAAATAATTTCATTCAAACCTCATACAAAATTAAAAACAAGAAAAGAAATTAGTTGTGTACAAACCTCTTTACTTTCCTGTTTTCTAGTTCAACTTGTCCCCTCTTTAGGAGGCTCTTTTTCCACTGAAAATATACAATAGGAATGTCTTAATACTTATCCCAATTATCTCCAATAACTACTCAAATGAATGCCTAAGTTACTTTTGCAATTTCAAGGAATTTGGGTTCTGGACAGTTTTGAACCTTGACTTTAGAACCCAAATTCAACCTACTTCTAGTCCTCATTTAATGATATGATCTAATGAAAGTTGCTCCTTTATGTGTTAAGTTTTGTTTTCAATTTGAATCACTAAATTTGGAGTTTTTTAGTTTTAGTTATGGTCAATTTACCAAGTATTGGTCTAGTGACTAATACTGTTCTAGAATATGGCAGATTCTGGAATTCAAATTTGCCAAGCTAATTAGACTAGTTATAGTCATAATTTGGCTTAGTGTTCTTTGTATGAGTTGTTTCCCTGTGTCTCATGGTTACATAGGTTCAAGAAGTTGTGCAGGGTAAGTTATGGCTAATTAACTAACCTAAACTCATAGACCTTGTACATTCAAAATTTCAGGTTCATATTAGTCTTTACAACTCATATTTGAGGTCCTTACACTCAAAATTTAAGCAGGGTTTCTAAACCAAAGTTATAGCCCTAAGTCTTAGGTTTTCAGATCATTTTAGCTCATCCCATTTAGAATTTTCTAGTGAAAGTTATGATTCATTTACTATCCAGGTGTCAAATGGCCAATCTGTCCAGGTGCAGGAATTTCCAGATTAGGAATTCCTAACTTCTCCTAGCAATTTCCCTAAGATACATTTGGTTCTAGATTTTGGTCAAAGTATCAAAATTGTAATTCTAGGTTTTATGAAGATTTTGGCTTTTAAATCACTATATTTGCAATTTTGTAGATTGAGTTATGGCATTTTTGCCATAACTGGTTGGATGGCCTAAAATTCAGAATTTCTAGGTCAGGTTTGATTGTGGCAGATTTGTTGAATTAAATTGGCTTAACAATTTGATTAGGTTAGGGTCAGAATTAGGGTTCTTAATCTTCATGAAAAATGTTCTACTATGTCTAAGCTTTTCATAGGTTCAAGAATCAGGTCATTTGGAGCTTTCTATCGAGAGTTATGCCTATTTGAATATTTACTATTTATTTGGTTATTTCTGATCAGGTCCAGAACACTAATTTTAGATTCAAGCAAATTTTAAGGCAATTTATGGTCAGTTTCTAGGCAAGATTTCTTCATAAAATTTGTGGCTTTAGGTCTTAAGTTCCATCTCCAATTAACCTCATACCAATTGGAGCTATGTAGCTCAAATTATACTCAATCAAAACTGCTAGACTCAAGGGTCTAGAATTGAGCACAATGATACACTACTAATTCATCAATCTCTTTCATCAATTTAACATCAATACTCACCCAAACATACCAAATAAATATAACTAGGTCTTATAACCATCAATTGGTCAATATATCACAAAAACCTAATTTGTCCATTTCCCAATTCATAATAACTTCATACAAATCACTATCCAATTCATGTATACAATATTACCTATGTAAAATGTCATGTTCAATTCCATCAAATCACCTCAAACCTTAATATATCCTAGGCTATCCGGATTTTGCATTCCTCCATACATGTATGTTTTCTTCAATTTCTTAACTCAATTCTTCAAAATCAAACTTAATTTTAAGAAAGGAAGTAAAAAGAAAGCTAGGTGGTTCACTTACCTCTAATGGAGTCCTTCCAATCTTCCAAACTTTCAAGCTTTTCCCACTTGCTTCCAAATCTTCTTTTCAAGGTCCAAAACCAAATTTTTGTTCTAATATCTATGGAGTTTAGGGAGAGAATTCAAGGTTTTTTAAGCTTGTAAATGGGTGTCAATGGAGGAAAATGGAATAGGGAGAGAGAAGAGAGGTGGCCGGCCAAACTAGAAGGAAGAAAGTGATTTTAATTCTTAATTTCTTTTGTCTTTTTTAGTAATATTTATCCTTAAAATTTTGTAATTTAAAATTAAAATTTTAATTGTGTCATAGGTACATCATGCTTATGTCATAAAGCATTAAAAATAGAATTTTTTCTTTTCTTTTCCTTTTCTTTCCCTACACCTCTTTATTTTTAATTCCTTTTTCAATAATTCAATTTCTCACATTTTAATGAACATTTAGGTCAAAAGTCACCACTAAGAGTGAATTGACCAAAATGCCCCTCATCGGTTCTAATTCATCTTTTCCCATAATGCCGATGAGTCCTGTGATTCTGATTCCTCTATTTATATTTATTCTCTTTTCATTTCTATGATTTTCTAGTTCCTAATAGGTTCGCAATTATCCCTTGGCCTAGGATGTCATACGGTCCCACACGAATTTAGGGTAGCAACTGAGCTTGCAGTCATTTCTCAAGTTGGTCATCCATCGCCGGGACCACGGCTCATTTAACCGATTTAGGCTTTATTCTTCTTATTTTCATTCATCCTCATATAATCTTTGTTACTTTTATTTATGGCTTATCTATGTAGCTTAGGTATGGTTCTAAACATTCTAGCTGTTCAGATAGATACTGGTCACCGGAACAGTAGAACGTATAGACTACTTAATATGTAATATGAGGGTGTTACATATTATCATTACACTATATTTAATTTTTGATGTCATAAGATTTGACTATTTATTGATTTTGGATATGTTTAATTTATAGGTTCATTTTAAATTATTTTAATTAATTGTATATCCTATTGAAAATAACTCAAATATATTTATTTTAATATTAGATTAGAGATAACTAAAATGTATTATAATTTTAATGTATTAACACTTTGACTACATTAATAAATTATTTTACTAGAATTATATTTACTATTGTTTTTATTAATTAATGATTTATTTAAAATTTAAGTTAAATATATTTTGGGCTTTGGACCTAATTGAAAGAAGAAAAAGGACCTAACTGGGTAACACTAAAAAAGTTCAAGAATTTAGTGGCACTTAAGAGATTAAAAAAAAAAACTTGAATTCTCAAAAAAAACCAGTAGTAGCCTTCCCCCTTCCCAAACCTCTCTCTCTCTCTCTCCTTCTTTCCCATCTCTCCCTCTCTCCCTCTCCATTCATCATGCTCTAGCAGGACCTAGTAGTGGACGACTGCCGGTGGACCTCCAGCGACCCTCAGCTGCACTGGTGAAGCTCCTAAGACAACGAATGATGATGGATAGTGCAACTTTCTGGGGTAATATGCAAGAAGGAAGGTGAAAGGTCTTTCACATTTTATGGTGATTCTGATGTCAGATTAGACCCAAACCACTGGCGTTCAACTCCTTTTCCTTTGGACAACCAGATCTGACCAATCCCGCTACCTATTGTCACAGGAATTCGGCAAATCGAGAAGAGAGAAATAGAAATTTCTGGGGCTGATTCCTACTAATCCGACTGTCAAATCGACGATTCAAAACCACCGATGGATTCAAAGTGATGAAACCTTCGAGATGGGACCAACTCCACTCCAATCGGACATCATTTGGAAAAGGTGATCATCAGACGGTCCATATCACTTAGTAAGATTTTTAAGCTTTTTTGATGTCCATAAATTAAATATACTTATGTAATAATTATTAACAATTTATGGGTTTCTTTTAGGTGCAATCAGATTGGTAATGTCTCACCAGACTTGGAATCGAGTTTTTGGCCCGGTTCGAGAATTCGATAGGCTGTCCCGAAAAGGGGTCATGCTTACTGTCAATCTTAAAGTTTTCAAACATTATGGACACATTCAATGCAGCAGAATTGGCAAAGATAGTCCCTAACTCAAGTTATATGATTTTTACCTAGGATTAAGCTAGCTAATTAATCTGTAAAATTAAGTCAAATAACTTTAATTAATATAACGATGATGTAGAGGACCTCTAGAAATATTTTTTATAATTTTTAAAATGCTAAAAATAATTATTTAGACTGTAAAGGAGTTAGAGACCCAAGCTGAAATTTGAAAAATTGAAACCAAATTAGATTTTTTGTAGGCCCCAGATGAGTATTATAATTGTTATTGTGGGCCTGAAGCCCTATGTTGTTGCTTTTAGTTGAGTTTTCTTGCAGGGGGTTAGGTCCAGTCGTCACACCCTACTCCTCTGTAAGATGTAACATGATCCTGTAGTACACCTAATGAATTACCGTACTTCACCTACCGGTAACCCATTAAATAAACTACAAGGGATTTTAAATCAATTTTCGTAAAATTTAAATCATCGATTAAAATCTGGTGTTATAAAAATTTTTCAAAATTTCGGCAGAGTACCGGATGTATTTGAGAAAACAATTCTTCAAACCTAAAAAAGAAAACACTCCCATTATGTTTTCTCAAATAAAACTCCAATAAACTTCATTTCATCGCATAATTCAATCTCAATAATCAAATCATTTCATTTTCAAACCAACCTCATGATAAAAGAAACATTTCATTGATTACAAGACTGAAAAATTAATATTACAAAACTATACAGGTAAATGAAATCTCAAATTTACATTACAATAATTTACATTTAATTTGTAATACCCCTATGTTCGGTAGTGCGTTCTACTGTTCCGGTGACAGTGTCTGTTCGGACAGCTAGGATGCTTGGCATTATATTTAAATATTAGTGTGGAGATATAAGGTAGTGAAATACAATAGAGGAAAATACAAAAAAAAAATAAAGAAAAATTAAAAGAGAGAAAATAGAACTAAGCTAAACGGATAAAACTGTACCGATGGGTAACCACACCGGAAAGTTGCGGCGTGGGCCGTTGACTAGCCCTAGACTGTGGGGAACCCTAGAAAATATTTTTAAGACTTAAATAAACATCTATTGAAGTATAAACTTCATTAGAAATATCAAAGAAAAATTAATTAATTAGTATAAAGAAAAATGAGAAATTGAGAAAACGACAAAACTCGGTATTACCGAAAAATCAGGAATGCAACCCGAATAGGGGCATTGTGGTCATTTGACATCCCGAGTTGCCTTTTGACCTAAATTTCCATTAAAAATAAATGATATTATACTTTGAAAATGTCATGAAAAATTAAAAGGAGATACATTATGTAAATAGTGAAAGTGTGGTGGCCAAATTGCAAAAATTGGAAACTTTAAATAAATAACCATTAAATTATTCCTAAGTGCTCCATTAACTCTCATCTTGAGCCACCTATATAAGTAATTGGGACAGATTGTTCCACCAAACCATCTCATTTTCTTCAAGCTTTCATCCATGGCCGAAATGAAATCCTCCCAAATTCACCATGGCCGTTTCATGCATGAGCTCAAGTTCTCCATGATCAAGCCATTATTTCTTCAAGCTTCCTTCATGAAAAATGATCCTTACACCATGGGCAACCTATAGGCAGCAAAAAGGAGAGGAAATTTCAAGGATTTGTTGTCACATCTTACCCCTCTGTAAGGCATAACATGATCCCGTAGAATACCTAATGAACTACCGAACTTTACCTATCGATAATTCATTAAGTACACTACAAGGGATCTTAAAACTATTTTCTTGCATTTTGGAAGTGGTGAGCATTTTGGTAGGAATTAAAATCATTTATTCAAAGCTTATAAACTAGTAAAAATTTTTGTCCATTTTAATTTTACCGCAAATTTTATAAAAATTTTGACAGAGTTCCATTTGTATTTGGAGAAAACCGTTTTTCAAAAACCTGTAAAAAGTACTTTTAATAAATTTTTCCTAACTCCCAACCTCCAAATATTCTCAAGTCAATACATCTCAAAATTCTCAAAACAAACTATTTCATATCATTCCATCAATATTGTATGCACAATTTAAATTTACAGATATACAATCCAAAAATAAAATTATTACAATTTATTATACAACTGCTCACTTTACATTGATACATACAACATCACAATATTTACATCAAAAGAACTACAAGGGTATAAAACAATACCCGTACAAAAAGATCAATGGAATCTTCAATATTGATAGCAGCTCACTCTGCTGCTTTCTCCTTGCTCTTATCTGTGACAGCAAAACAAGCTATCGCTGAGTATAAAAATACTCAATGGTGCACAATAAAAATTTTAAATATAATACATAAATCATTCATTGTCAAAACACAATTTAAATGCTGCACAATTACATTTCACAAATTATCAAAGCTCATTATAAAAAAATTTAGGGTCAAATAATTTAATAAACACAGTGTTGCCAATTCATACACAACTTAAGCCATGACACAAAATTTCAGATAAATGCCGTGTTGTACACCACGACAAAGCAATCTACAACCCCACTAATCGAAATTAATGAGGGAGGTGGCTAGCTAGCTAATGAGTACTCATCCGATCTACAACCTCAACTGGTAAACCAGAGAGGGAGGAAAGATAACCGATCTCACCCCATAAATGGAGGAGGAATAATAAGATACTGTCATGCTAAGTGTGAATCAAAAATCAATTTCAAACATTTTATTCAAATGATTCGTGAGAAATCCAATAAATTTCAAAAGTCATAATTTCATTCACAAGATGGCAACACAATTCATAATTAACTTTAAATTTTCATAAATCACACTAAATCAATTTTTCAATGACAAAAGGCATAAATAAGGTTTATTATGCACAAACCTGATGTGAGTCGCCTGTAGGCCTTGACTCAGTCTCTCAGACCTTCCAAGTCTTTTTCAGCTGAAACACACAGTGTCACAGTGTTTCAGTTCCATAACTTAGCATAAATCCAAAAATAAATTTAACTTCACTTTTACCTAGCTCTAATGTGCTAAAATCGACGTTCTTGAAATTTTTGTGTTTCAGGTTACTATTCACTACACTATTCAAGTCAAATTATTGACTTTCTAAGGTTTAATAGGTATGGGAATTCCAACTTCACCCACATACCACATTTTGGTCACCAAACTTGTTGGTTTTGGTCATTTTCTCAAAACTTAGGTCTTTTAGGCAAAATTAACAAATTTTCAGTTTTGGTGTCTAAGGTTGCACTATTCCATTGGTCACTTTTCTGATGGAATTTGGCAAAACTTCCTTCATAGAAAATGTTCCCTATTGTCTTAAGTTTATTCTTCTTTTTGAATCACTCCAATTGGAGTTTTGTAGCTCAAGTTATATCCAAATTACAATTATTGTTCATGCTGCAAATTTTAGTTCTGATAGATTATTGATCCAAATTCATTCAGCAATTTGATCAAGTTAAGTCCATAATTTGATATAATTTTATTCATATGAAATGTTCTACTATGCCTTAGGTTTCCATCAGTTCAAGAATCACCTAAATCAGAGTTTTCTAGAGAGAGTTATAGTCATTGAAACTTTACTATTCATATGGTAAATCTGCAGTTCTGCAGATTCAGTGATTTAACTTTGCTCAGTAATTTGATTGGGTTAATGGCATAATTTGGATTTGTGTTCTTCCTGAAAGTTTTAGGCCTATATCTCATCTAACCACTGGTAAAATTTCAGATCATTTTGACCTGCCTAGCTCGAGTTATGACTAAATGAACAAACACTGTTCATTTGGTCAGTTTGTACAGGGCAGCCTGCAATTTTCCAACTTTGGTCAATTTGTTCACTAGGTTTTAGTCACTTTTTGGCATGCTTCCTAAATGAAAATTGTGTCATTTAGTGCCTATTTTCATTCCCAATTGATCTCATACCAATTGGAGTTGTAAAATTTCATTTTTGGTCCCTCAAAGTTGACTTGGTCATGCTGCAGCAGCATGACCACACTCCCTCCGAATTTGACTTTAATTCCAACACTTTTAACACACTTAATTAGGTCACAAATGACCATTTCTCACTTCACATTAGGTCAAAGACACCATTTACAAGTTTCTTCCATTTTTGGTCTCTAAACCCTAATGTTCATACCCTAAGTTTGTCCAATCTTCACAATTCACGTAATCTAAATATACAATTCACATATATAACATCTATTCACTAAGATTTCATGTTTAACTTAACTAAATACCATCAAAACCTTAGGGTTCCATGACTGCAACATTCTTTCTTCCCTTATTTAAGCATGATTTCCTTTATTTCTAATGCAATTTCATCACACATAAACTTAAATTCATGAATTCAATAAGAATCTAAACTTGAAATTGCACTTACCTCAATTTGTAGATTTCCTAATTCTTTAATTCTCCAAGTTTTCTTTTCCTTCTTACTCCCAAAGTGTTTATCTAGGTCTAGGGGTAAGATTTACTTAAGGACTTTAGGGGAATTTATGGTTAAATTGGGGTGTATGAAGCTTAAATTGGGAGCTTCAATGGAGTTTGAGAGAGAGAGCTAAGGGAGAGAGAAGTGGGCGGCTTGGATGGGATAAGGAAGACAATGATTTTTGTTTTTCTTTTCTTTTCTTTTATTTACTTATGGAAGACCCAAAAATTCCAATTAAGTAAATATATTAAGTATTATTTTTATGGCATCATGCATGAGGTCATGCATGATGTCATCACCTTTTGACTTTTCCATTTTCTTTTTCTTTTCCTATTTATTTTTCTCTATTAGTTCTTTAATTTAATTTTCGATTCTGAAATTTTCTTTTCTCCGATTTTATTTGACAGTTAGGTCAGGAGTCAGCTCTCGGGGTCAATTGACCAAATTGCCCCTCGTCGGTTCATCCTAGTTTGTAAATAATTCAATATTTCTTTCGGCTCCCTCACCTAATTATTTGACTGGCTTAACAGTTCTTTTTCATGATTTTCTCTTTTCCACTGTGTTCATAATGGTCCTAAGGACCGCAGCGTCACATTTTACTGTTCGAAATTTGAGTTTAAATCGACTTCGCAGTCGTTCCCGAGAAGGTCACCCATCACTATGACTCTCGGCTCGTTTAACTTCTTATGTTATGTTTTTTTTATTTATACTTAACTAATTGGCAATTACTAATTATTTGTGTTTATGGCTTATTTAGTTGTCTTAAGTGTGGTTCTAATCCCCTTAATTATCTAGACCGACTCCGGTCACCGGAACAGTGAAATATACCAGGCTATACAAATAGGGGTGTTACATTTGTCAAGCTCAAGTTGAGGTTAGTGCTTAATCTTTCCATTTTCCTTCAATAATCCTTGTGTTGAGCTTTGGGTAAGTTGAATTACTAAGAAAAATTGAGGAAATGATGAGTATTGGTGAACCTTAATTTTGGCAGCCATGGAAATGCAGGGTTAGTGACTTATTCTTATATATATTGGATGGGAATTAAGGTTGATTAACTCAAATAAAAGTTGTAGCAGGTTAATGTCCAAGTATATGCATGTTAGTGCTTGAATTAAGGGTTTGAAATGGGACCTTGATGCTTTGGCAAACTGCAATGTTTGGCAGCCTATAATATCATGAATTTGTTTGTGAATATGAAGTTTATTAATGAAATATGATAGTATTAAATTGTGGGCAGCATGTGTAAGTGATATTAAAGTATGAGTATATTGAAGTGTATGTGTAATATTGATATTGAGATATGTTGAATTTTGGTGGAAGTGAATGTTGAGCTTGAATGGTGAATTGTGTTCATTGAGCACTTGAGTTTTCTACCCAATATGCTTGTTGGAATTGTGTATAATATATATATATATAAGTGCCATTGATTGAATATTGAAGTAATGAGGAGGAGAAGGAATATCAAATTGGAAGTGTAAGTGTTTTGTGCAGGTTGTGTATTGATGGCAGTACCTAAATTAGGTCATAAGTGCCAAATTATGAACCCAATTGGTATGAGGCCAATGAAGGGTGAAACTAGAAACCAAATAGGCCAACTTTCATGTAGAAATGTTACCTAAATTCTGCTTAGAAGGTGACTTGAAAAATGACCAAATTCGGATTAGTGACTTGAAAGCCTGAAAATTGACCATTTGAGCAGCAGTTAGTGTTTTGACCAAACTTGCACAAAACAGGTTCAAATGACCTGAAATTTTTACCATGAATAGTTTAGACATAGATCTACAATTCTTATGAGGACACAAAAGCCCAAAAATTGCCAGAACCAAGCCAAATAGCTTGCACAAGTTCAGGTACCAAAACTGGCCGAACCAAAAGTGACCTAAAAATGACCTAAGCCTACCATTTTAGTGTATTCTGTTCAGCATTGGTAAATTGACCATATCTTGGTCTACACAACTCAGAATGACTTGAAATTTTACCTCGCGTACAATAAGACATAAACCTACAAGTTTTTGTTTGGACCGAAGCTCGAAAACCGAGGAAACTAGGTCGTCCAGCTAGGTCAAAATAGTACACCGAAATCCGGTAAATTGCAATAAATTGCAATACACTTGGAAATGAAATTGGTAACATATATCAACACTAAAGGGCTATAAAATGTGACATATTGATAATATTAGAATTGACTCACTTAGAGTGCATCAAGAGTCAACATTATAGATTGACTAATGAAATGAATTAAAGGGAACAGTACCAAGAAAATTTAAATATTGGATTTTATTGTTAGAAACAAATTCATTGAGTACTAAAACACTTTAAATTGTGTGTTTCAGTTGAAAAGGATATTGAGAAGCGTAAGGAACACTGAGTCAGAGCTAAGAGGCATTTATCAGAGGTTTGTGCATAATAATTTTGATTTCTCATTTTCTACTTAAAAATTTAATTGAACATTATAGTTTTAAATTGTGTTTGTGCACAATACTTTTTATATTCACTGTTTTTACTAGAAAATTTATTTGGAGAAATAAGTTATGAATAATATTTGATTGTTTTGGCTTTGGAAATTTTATTTGGAAATTATTGTGTTGCCTACTTTGCAAATAGAAATTTTGAGATAAAATATGATTTGTGGTTTGTATGAAATATTTAAATATTGTGATTTGAAATTGTTTTGATTCACACTTGGCATGACAATATTACTATGTTCCTCCTCCATTTATGGGGTGAGTGTGATTATATTCCTCCCTCTTTGACTTGCTAGTCTAAGGTGAGTGTGGATGAGTACTCATTATCTAGCTAGCTTCCTCCCTCATTGATTTCGATTAGTAGGGTGAGTGTGCCTTGTCATGGTGTACAACACGGCATGTTCGAAAAAGTTTGTGTCATGACATATGTTGTGTTATTGATTGGCAAAACTGTGTTACTCAGTTATTTGATCAAATTGTGTTATTGATTAGCAAAACTGTGTTACTCAGTTATTTGATCAAATTGTGTTATTGATTGGCAACACTGTGTTATTCAATTGTTTGATCAAATTTGTGTTATATGAGCTTTGAAAAATTATGAATTGTTTGGACTGTAAATTGTCAATAAAAGTTTTACATACCGCATTTTAAATTGTTATTGTGCACCACTGAGTAAATTTTACTCAGCGATAGCTTTTCATTGCTGTCACAGGTAAATAGACTAACAGGGCAGGAGACTAGGCTGCTAGTGCTCCATTGAGAGTTCATCGGGTATACTGAGTATACCATATTTTGCATTTTGTATTGTAATGTATGTTCACTATATGTATATATTGTTCTTGGTTTTGAGCAGTTGTAAATTAAAATTGTAAATTAAAATTATACATTAAAATTGTACATTAAAGTTGTAAACTAAAATTGTAAATTGTTTTGCCTTGTAAAAATATTGTGATATATTTCTTTTATCTCAGCTTTTGAAAACACAGGAAAATTATTGTGGATTTGAGTTGACAAATGTTGAGAAACTTATTGTGTTGATTAGATATTGGAGTTTGGGAATTGAACAAAATATTGGAAGTTCTTTTTACAGGTTTTTGAAGAACTATTTTATTCAAAATACAGATGGCACTCTGCCAAAAATTTTACAGAAATTATTAATACTTCAAATGTGTTATCTGGTTTCATTTCAGTTAAAAAAATTTTTACACCTGTAAATAGTGCTCACCACTGTAAAAAGAAGTAAGAAAAGGTTTAAAATCCCTTATAGTGTATTTAATGGGTTATCAGTAGACAAAGTTGGTAATTCATTAAGTATACTATGGGATCATGTTATGCCTTACGGAGGGGTAGGGTGTGACATAATTACATACCAAAATATTTTATAAGAGTTTTTATACAACTGCTCAAATAATTTACATACATATTATTATATGCATACATCAAAACCTATGTACATGGGTATACCTATGATATACCTGGAGCTGATTTGCATGTGTCTTCAAAGAAGCTTACTCAAGTGCTTTATGCTCTTTTCACCTGCGACAGCATACAAAGCTATCGCTGAGTGGTGAACTCAATGGCGCACAACTATAATTTAAAACATAGTACAATATATATTGACAAAATTATAACAATTAATTTGAAAGTCTAGAAATTCGATAAAATTTCAAAAGTCAAAATCTTCATTGCCAATAATATAAATCATTAGTTAAAATGACTTTGAGCAAGAAATTCAATTTATCAAATCATAACTGGACATTTAAAGTAATTCCAGCAATCATGGAAATAAAGATTGATTCCAATAAAATTAATTATACATAAATCATAATTGAAATCACAATTCTTTACTATTCAAAAATCATTCTTTATCTCACTAACTATGCAAGACTAATCCGCAAGGGCCATCTTCAGAATGATTCTAACTCCTTATGGTCGGGGAGGTCAAATCGGATTCTAACTCTCTATGGTCACTCTCTATGGTTAGGGAGGTTGAATCATCGTGCACAGTACACATCACAATAATAAAACTTCCGAAAGGGCCATAACAAAAAAACTTAGATCTAACCTCTAATAAGAGGAGAATCTAAGCCTGTGCACGTACCATGGTAATCAAAACAAAGCTAACTCCATTATCTCCTCAACAAATGAGAGAGATGGGTAATAACCTAGTCAAGCATCTATAGTGAGATATAAAACAAAATCATGAATCTCTGTCCTTTTTGTGAGCACAAATCATAACACAATTCAATTCAATATCAATTCCAATATCCAATAATTTTTATGCTAATCACAATTCAAAACATAAATTTGTATTTTTCCATGCAAATTGCCATCACAATTCAAAACATATTCTATCAAAATTTTCCAAAACATAATTTATTCAATCCACAACAATGCTTAATACTTGTTGAAATACCATTTCACAAAGCTAAATTCATACATACTATAATAATTTCAATAATCATTGAATTAAATTCAATACTTGATAAACACAATATATAAGAAAAATAGCTTCATTTAATCATATGAAATATTCAGAACAAAATCAATTAAAAACTAGTTGTGCACAAACCTCTGATGAGTCGCCTCTTGGCCTTGACTCAGTGGTTCTTTTCCCTTTCTAGTGTCTTTTGTAACTGAAACACACAATTTAAAGTGTTTCAGTACTCATTTAAATTATTTCTAATAATAAGGTTCAATAATTAAATTTTATTAATACTATTCCTTTCATTAGTCAACCTATAATATTGACCTTTAATGCACACTAGGTGAATTAGTTTTAATGTCACTAATATGTTCCATTTTTCATTCATCGCATGTTGACATATGTTGCCAATTTCATTTCAAAGCTTGATTGTATGTTAATATCAAATTTTCAGTTTTAGTGTGTTAGATTGGTCTAGCTTAATGTCCTATTTATCTTGGTTTTTAGCTTCTAGTTCAAGAAGTAAAATTATAGCTCTATGTCTTATTGCACTCTGGTCAAAATTTCATGTCATTCTGAGTTGTATAGACCAAGATATGATCAATTTACTAAAGCTGGACAGATTGCACCTTTAGTGCAAAATTTGGTCAATTTTAGGTCACATTTAGTTCTGACAGTTTTGGTACCCGAACTTATGCAGCTATTTGACTTGGTTCTAGCCATTTCTGGGCTTTGGTGTCTTCATAAGAATTGTAGCTCTATGTCTAAGCTATCCACGAAAAAAATTTTAGATCAATTGGACCTATTTTGTGTGAGTTATGGTCATCCTAATGACTACTGTTCATACGGTCAAAAATCTGAGTTTGCAAGGTTGCCATTCAGGATTTGGTCATTTTTAAGGTTAGTTTCAAGGCAGAATTTTGGCAATATTTCTACATAAAAGTTGGCTTATTTGGTGTCTAGTTTCAGCCCCCATTGGCTTCATACCAATTGGGTTCACAGGTTTGCACTTATAACCTAATTTAGGTGCTGCCAACATACACAACTTGCATTTGAACATCACACTTTCAATTTTGACAATCCTCCTCCTCCCAATACTTCAACATTTAATCATGGCACTTCTATATATATTGTACACAATTCCAGCAGGGTATTTTGAACAGAACACTCAAGTGTTCAATGCACACAATACACCATTCAAATTCAACATTTACTTCCATCAAAATTCAACATACCTTAATATCAATCCTACACATACACTTCCATGGCAATTACACAAACTGCCCACCATTCAACACCATCATATTTCATTGATAAATTTCATAAACTCACACACAATGATATTTAAGGCTGCCCAACATGACAGTTTACTAAAGCATCAAAGTCCACTATTAAACCCTTAATTCAAGCACTAACATACACATACTTGGATATTAACTTACTACAACTTCAATTTGAGTTAATTAACCTTAATTTCCATCCATTAGAGGTAAGAAAAACTCAACCACAACAAACTTTCATGGCTGTCCAAAATTGAATATATCAATAACTAATCAAATCCTTCAAATTTCTTCACCATTCAACTCATCTCAACCTTAATACAAATTTTAATGAAGCAAGGGATGAAAAACTAGCACTAACCTCAACTTGAGCTTGAAAAATCCTTAGAATTTCCTCTCCTTTTTGCTGCCTATATGTTGCCCATGTGGCAAGGATCATTTTTCATGAAGGGAGTTTGAAGAAATAATAGCTAAAGGTAGGGAAATGGAGCTTGCTTCATGGACGTCCATGGAGGACACTTGAGAGCTTCAATTCGGCCATGGGAGAGGAGCTTGATGAAAGTGATGAAGTGAGTAGGAAAATTCTGCTCCTTAGGTGTCTTTATATAGTGCCACTTAGTGTCCACTAAGTAAAGTTTACTAATATAATAATTAAACTATGTAATATTTAAATTAAACCCCATAATTCCTTTAATTGGATTTCAATTTCATTTCATTTTTTTTTCATGGGAATTTCTAAATTTAATACCACTTATTTTTCATAGTCATTTAAGTTAAAAGTCCACTCTAGGTGTCAAATGACCAAAATGCCATTCTTCGGGTTAAATTTAAACTTTTTCGATAACACAGATTTAATCCTTGTTCCGCCGATTTTCTTAAATTTTCGTTTTTATTTGTACTGACTTACTAATTTTTTTTTGACATTTGCAATGCCAATTATACCTCAGTAGACCTTTAATTATGTCCCGAAAATACTTCCTCGAGTTTTTCGCGGTCCAGGGCTAGTCAACGGTCCTCGTCGTAACTTCCCGGTGTGGTCACCCATCGCTATGGGTTTGACTCGTTTAACTTAGTCACATTTTATCTCTTTTATTTTTCCTTAAATTTTCTCATTACATATTTCATTATTTTATGCTTCCTCACTGTCAATTAAGTGTAGTTCCAGACACTCCGAATTTCCGGGGTAGACATTAGCTGTCGGAACAGTAGGATGTACGGACTATGAAAATGAGGATGTTATAATGGTTCCAACCAATCACAATTAGATAAGCTTCATCTTAAAAGATAAAAAGATGTTAAGTAAAGAAAAAGTCAGCTACTTTCTTCTTCCTTATCTCTTAGCCGAAACTTCTTCCTCATCCCTCTCCTCCATTGCCATGGTTTCCAAAGCTTCCTTTCTTGGTTTTTCCTCAACTAAACCCTAAGTTCCCAACACTAAACCTTAATCTTTCATCTTAGTGAAGCTTTTAGGAGCAAAAAGAAGTAAAAAGGAAGAGCTTTTACAAGCTTGGAATTGACTCCATTCAAGGTTAGTGTCCAATCTCCTCCCTCTCTTACATAATTCATGTTTAAGGCCATGAGATAAGTGGAAATTATAAGAAAAACAGAATATAATTTATGTGTATTCATCCCTAAAATTTTGGCAGCTTAGGGATGGTTAGGGTTTTATGAATTTCCTTGAAACAAAGTGGTATGTGAGCTGCCTTTGACATGAGATGAGTGATTGAACATTTAAGTGCAAGTGTAATACATGAATGGAACATGAAAACTTGGACACTTGAACAAAAATAGGATTTGCTCATGCAATGATATATAAACATTGTAATGGTCAAATAGTGACCATTTGATTATGTGTGAGGAGGAATTGGAGTGATTTAGGACAATGGAATTGAGGTTAGGCATGCTGCCCTTGGTGACTTGGAGGACTGGGTGTGAATCTAGCAAGTTTGGGCAGCTATAACTAGAGTTGTGTAGGTTCAATTGGTGCAAGGCCAATTGAAAATGAAACTAGACACATAATGGCACAACTTTGGTGAATAAACCATGCTCAGAAAACCAAACTAAGTTGACCTAAAAACTATCCTAATCTGGGTGACCAACATGCTGTCCCTGGAAAATGACCAAGTAAATAATATTTATTCAAATAGTCATAACTCAATGTAGAAAAGTTCAATTGAACTAAAATTTTACCAGTAGAAAGCTGAGACATATCCCTACAACTTTCATGAAGAAAACAAACCCAAATTTTGACCATAACATGTTCAAAAACTGACCTGCAGTCAGTGTACAAAAAACTGCAGAATTGATTCTGCCCAGAAATTTTGAAAAAATTGCAATTCGGCCAGTTATAGTGTTTAGGCCATAACTTGAGCTACAAAACTCCAAATGGAGTGATTCAAAAAAAGAAATGTAACTAGACATAATAAGGAACAATTTTGATGAATAATATTTGGCCAAATTCTCACTGTAGAATGGCCTAATGGAATAGTGAACTCTAACACTCAAAACTGAAAATTTTAAATTATTCTCCATTGGTTTTAAGTATTGTTTGGCAACTAATGCCAACACTTTTGTAAACCAAAATGTGGTATCTTGGTGAACTTAGGTTCAACAAATCTATTATGAATTAAAAAGTCAACTTTTGAGTTAAATTAGTCAAGTGAATAGTGACCTCTACATTACAAAAATAAATAATTGAATCATTAACTGTGTAAAATGCCCTAGTATGCCTAGAATGATTGGTTTGGATAGGTTGGCATGCCAATAGGGTTTAGTTAGTAGTACTACACATGGCATTATGTCGTTCTGTGATTTTATGGCTTTTAGCCATTCTGATATCAGTGTGATACTTGGCCTTGTGCCCAATGTTTATTACAGCTTATTAATTATTCTGTTGCACACCGGGAGATATAATGTGACCGATGGTGTGATGGCTTGAGGTACTTGGTACCTAGTGCCAGTTTACCCGTTTATCCAGTCCAGTTGACTAGTATAGGTTACTTGGGCAATCAAAATAAATCTTACAAAATTTTAATCAAATAATACTATAATAATTGCCAAAAACTCAGTCCATATAAAATGTCAGCATACATTCTGCACATCCATTTTATTTTACCTATTTTATTTTATATTGGCACCACTAAGCAGAATTGTTTAGTGCATAGCTTTTGCCACACGCAAGTACTGGAGACATAGCTGGGGAGTCTAGCAGACCTCAAACCGGGTGATTAGTCAGATCTGCACAGAGTCCAGAGTCACCTCATATCTGCAGTGCACCTGGTAGGATATTAGGATTTTGGGTTGTATTTTATACTTTGTATTTTATACTAGTTCTTGATTGTAATTACAAACTCATGAAATCATATGAAAATGATATATGAAATTTCATGTTACTGAAATCATTTGTATATTATGTTGAAAAAAAAAATGTTGGGGAGTTATTCATGAAATTGATTCGAATTGTGATGTGAACAACAATTTTGAAAAATTATGTTGAGATTTGGAGATTGAGTTGATATGGATGTATATTGGAGTTCTGGATCTGAAAACCATATTGGAAGTGTTTTTTTTACAGGTTCAGAAGAACTGTTTTCCAATTTATAGCCGGCACTCTGCCGGATTTTCTATAAAAATTTATGAAAAATTCAGATTAATCAAATTTGTAAATAAATGATATAATTGGTAAAATTTTGCACTTGGTGAATAGTAAATAAATAAATTAAGGAGGGTAAATTGTTATTAAATGAGATATGGTGCTTCGGCACACTGTGTGGCATATCTTGCTCGGCTACATTGTAGACGGGTAAGGGGTGTCACAAAATCCTAGCATATGCTTGATGAAAAAATGATTAAGGCATTCTTTGATATAGCATCACTAAGCCTTAGCCATTCTTAATTAAAATGTATATCCCTTGTAGCCAACTTGAAGCCTATGTTTATCCCTTAGAATTTATTGATTACCCATGTTATATACCTAGCCCCTAGCCTAAACACCTACCATACCCTTTTGAGGAAACAATATGCATAAGGAAAATGAAGAGAGGATATAGAACTTAAGAAAGAGTGCAAGTGTGCAATTGAAATCAAAAGAAAAACTTGCCTTTCCAAACTAGCAAAAGCAATGAGTTTGGGGGAGAGGACAAAAGGGACATAAATAAAAAAAAAAAAGAGAAAAGAAAAGAAGTCCCAAGATAAGTATCATGGAAGCATGCTTGGCACTGTAAAAAGCAAAAATCCCTTCCTCTCTATACAAAATCAATATTTTATACGTATATGCTATCCTCATATTTGTATTCCCTAAAAACCTTTAATTGGTAACCAAGTCATTATTCCCTTAGCCCCATTACAACCCTTTTTAAAGACCTTTTAATCTTTTGAAAAGTGCATACTATATTAGTGGAGATAGGAAATTGAGATATGCCTATGGGGTTGGAATTGAATTACTTCATCACAATTACTCACAAAGAGGCAAATTTGGGGGAGTTAGTGTTTCTCAAATATATCATGATAAAACAGGTTATTTGTGGCTTATTAATGGTCTTGTATAGAGAAATAATTAGTCGAAATACCATGAAAGGAGGTAAAGTTCTAAACAGGCAGTTATTAGAACCCTTATTCCTTGAAAGAGGGAAATTGGAATGAAGGTTAGGGGAGTTCAATTCTATGCTTATTAAATTATTGTTTATATTCCTAAGTATCCCTTGAAATGTGTTTTACAACAGAGATTTGCTTTGCTTTAGGACAAGCAAAAGTTTGAGTTTGGGGGTATTTAATACACTTGAATTATATAGATGTTTTCAAGCACATTTATATACTATTTCATAGCATGTAGGCAAATATTTTCATGCATAGTAGTTAATTTCATTAGTTTTTGTAATTTCTATTGTCAAGCCCTTAATTCCATGTATTCTGTATCATTTCAGGTGTTTAGGTGAAGCCTGAGAGTATGGAAATACAAAGGAAAGCTTAGATAAGTCAAGAGACAGAGAATTACTGCTGATACAAAGTACACGGGTTGTGTAAACCAAGCCCCAGACCCGTGTAACTCTCTGCCAGAAGAAAGCTAAGAGAATCAATGGAAAAACACAAGTACACGGGTCGTGTAAGTAGACCCGTGTAATCTGCAGGGACCTGTGTAAGTCACTGCCGAGGACAAGCTTGAAGCACCTTATGGCAACAATAGTACACGGCCCGTGTAATCAAGCCCGTTTAGTTGGCGCAGACCCATGTATCTTTCTTTGCCCATGTAAGATTTCGCAATTCTCCTCTAGCAAGTTACACGGCCCTACATTACGGGACCCGTGTAGTGACACGCGGGCCGTGTACTGTGCTATAGCCAGTTTTGTAACTCGAATTCCCTCTCTTGTTTTCTGATTCAAACAAGACTCCTAAAGCCTTTTAGACTCAAAATGACCTAACCCTAGAGCAACCAATATAACTAAAAAAGAAAACATCAGGAAAAAAAAAAGACTGTCGTTGGGACTGCTGCTGAAGGCTGCTGTTGTCGGGCTCTACATCAGTATCAAAAGAAGTTTTTCAGCTGAAGCTCTACAAGATCAAAGCTATAAACTCTCTTTGGTTCCTTCGTTTCATATCCCTAGACAGATTTTTATTATTTTATTTCTTCTGTATAATTTTCTTTTTATTGTTTTTACCTTTTATCATGATGTTTACTGAACTCACCATGAGTGAGTAGTTTTCTTATTCTGGATTTGGGAGAGTAGCTCTTGTAATTATTATTATGGATGAACACTAAGTTTTATTTATTGGATTTGAGATTCGTTTCTTGATTTAATTTCTTGTGATCTTAATGCATGCTATGTGCTGGTACCCACTTAGCCATGATTGTAGATGTTAATTGAAGGACTAAAAGGTGAAGACCAACATTAGAAAATCAAGATCTTGAACCTAAGAATTCTGATCTAGATATAGGCTGATACCTTCGTGGAACTTCAAAATTGGTCAAAAATCCTAAAGGATTTTAATTAATTTAATCGCCATGAAAGTAGGGTTTGAGTTAATTAGAATACATCCTAGATGCCTTGAGAGAGGATTTAGGATAGCTTATGACTGATTTCCATCAAGGAAAACAACCTTCAATCTAGTAAATAAGTTAGATAACATCCTTAGTAAGATTCAAGTGTAAAATCTTAATTTCAGAATTGTTTCAAATAAATCATTTCGTTTTAAGTTTACCATTCTAGTATTTAAAGTTAACAAACTTCATTCCCTAAGTATTCGATAGCCTAGAAAGTCAAAATTTTTGTGTAGATTGGTACTTGCTAAACAAAATTCCTCATGGGAATGATACTCTACTTATCACTTTATTACTTGTTAACAATCTGTGCACTTGCGGTGGTTGCAAAATAGCGAAACATTGACAAGCAAGTTGAGGAAGAATTTCATAAGACCCATCCTAAAGATCCCCTTGAAGCATGCATTATACACAGCCACACAGCGAATGATGAGAACATAGAAATAGTAGCCTGTGCACAACATTTAGTAGCTCATCCACTCCTACCCTTGGCTCAAGCTTTAAAGGTAGAGGAGCTGAAGGAGGAACAAACCAAAAGCAATCTGGAGAAAAATTCTGAACAAGTAAAACTCAAACCTCTTCCCTCTACGCTAAGGTACGCATTCCTATACTCAAATTTTGAATATCCTGTTATTATTAATGCTAGTCTATCAGAAATAGAAGAGAAAAAATTGCTAAGAGTGCTTAGGACACATATCAAGAGCATAAGGTATAAAATAGAAGACCTGAAAGGGATTCATCCTTCCATTTGCATGCATAGGATACGTATGGAAGAAAATAGTAAACCCACTATTGAACATCAAAGAAGACTTAACCCAAACATGAAAGAAGTAGTGAAAAAGGAAATTTTGAAACTATTAGATACAGGTATTATATACCCGATCTCTGATAGTAAATAGGTTAGTCCAGTGCATGTAGTACCTAAGAAAGGTGGGACAACTGTCATTCAAAATGCAAATGATGAATTAATCCCTACTAGGGTAGTTACTGGTTGGCACACGTGCATAGATTATAGGAAATTGAATAGTAACTAGAAAGACCATTTTCTTCTACCTTTCATAGATCAAATGCTAGAAAGATTAGTAAAACATTCCTACTTCTGCTACCTAGATGGTTATTCGGGATTCTTTCAAATCCCTATTCACCTAAAAGACCAAGAAAAGACCACATTCACATGCCCTTATGGAACATTTGCAAATAGAAGAATGCCCTTTGGTCTTTGTAATGCCCCTGCTACTTTTCAAAGATGCATGATGGCTATTTTTTCTGATTATATTGAAAATATCATGGAAGTTTTTATGGATGATTTTTCTATTTATGGCACCACTTTTGATGATTGCTTAGCTAACCTATCCAAAGTGTTGCAAAGATGTGAAGAATCAAACCTTGTCCTGAATTGGGAAAAATGCCACTTCATGACAAGAGAAGGCATAGTTCTTGGTCACCTGATATTAGAAAGAGGGATTGAAGTTGACAAAGCAAATGTTGAAATCATTGAAATGATGCCACCACCAACATTAGTCAAAGGAGTACGGAGCTTTTTGGGACATGCAGGCTTCTACAAAAGATTCATCAAAGATTTTTCCAAAATAGCTAAACCATTGACAAATTATTAAGTCAAGATGTTCCCTTTGATTTTGATGAAAATTGCCTTGTTTCTTTCAATAGGATAAAAGAAGCCTTGATTTCAGCACCCATTATGCAACCACCTGATTAGGAGCTACAATTTGAAATCATGTGCGATGCTAGTGATTATGCTGTGAGAGCTGTACCTGGACAAAGGAAAGATAAAAAGCTCCATGCCATCTATTATGCTAGCAAAACACTTGATAATGCACAAATCAATTATGCTACCATAGAAAAGGAATTCCTAGCAGTAGTGTTTGCAATTAACAAATTCAGATCCTACTTAATTGGGTCAAAAGTTATTGTATTCACAGATCATGCTGCCATCCGGTACCTTTAGAACAAGAAGAAGGCGAAACCTAGGCTGATTCGATGGATTTTACTCCTGCAACAATTTGACCTTGAAATCAAGGACAAAAAGGGATCCAAAAATGTAGTAGCTGATCATCTCTCCAGGCTTAAATAGGAATACACAAGAGACATCGAGGATTTGCCAATTGATGATTCATTTCCTGATGAGCAATTGTTAACTTTATCCTTAGTTCCTTGGTATGCTGATTTTGTGAATTTTCTTATGTGCAGGGTCTTACCACCTAACATGACTTATCAGAAAAAGAAGAAATTTCTACATGATGTGCGATACTATACATGGGAGGAACCTCTGCTGTATAAGAGATGCAATGATGGGCTGATAAGATGATGCATACCGGAAGAGGATATAGATAGTATTCTCTAGCACTGCCACTCATCACCATATGGGGACACTTTGGCACCATAAAAACGGCAGCTAAAATTTTGCAAGCATGGTTTTACTGGCCTAACCTGTTTAAGGATGTAAGATCCTTTGTGCTGGCTTGTGATCAATGCCAAAGAACATGTAACATTTCCAGAAGGAATAAAATGCCACTGCACGGTATACTCGAGGTAGAAATATTTGATGTGTGGGGGATAGACTTCATAGGCCCATTCCCCTCTTCTTTTGGACATAAGTTTATTTTGGTTGGTGTTGATTACGTGTCAAAATGGGTAGAAGCAATAGCCACGCCAACCAACGATGCCAAAGTGGTCACAAAGTTCCTTAAGAAAAGCATCTTCATAAGATTTGGTACACCATGAGTGATAATCAATGATGGAGGAAGTCACTTCTGTAACCAACAATTCGAAATACTATTGAAAAAGTATGGAGTGACTCACAAGGTGGCCACACCTTATCATCCTCAAACCAGTGGTCAAGTAGAAATTTCAAACAGGGAGCTGAAATGAATCGTAGAGAAAACGATAAACTGCTCAAGGAATTATTGGTCTGTGAAGTTAGATGATGCATTGTGGGCATACTGCACTGCATATAAAACTCCAATTGGAATGACAACCTTTCAACTAATCTATGGGAAATCATGCCACCTCTCTGTCAAACTTGAATACAAAGCCTACTGGGCAATTTAGACCCTGAATTTTGACCTCAAGGCTGCTGGTGAAAAAAGACTGCTATAGCTCAATGAGTTGGAAGAAATCTGACAGGATGGGTATGAGAATGCCAGGATCTTTAAAGACAAGACCAAAAGATGGCATAACAGATGCATAGCAAGGAATGAAATAAGAGAAGGAGACCTTGTCCTACTCTTCAACTCCAGATTAAAACTATTTCCAGGGAAGCTGAAATCAAGATGGTCAGGACCATTTAAGGTTATGCAAATCTTCCCGCAAGGAGCTGTGGAAATCTAGAGTGAAACCTCAGGAGCATTCAAAGTGAACGGGCAAAGGCTAAAACCATATTTTCAAGGAGAACCCATAAATGAGGGAACCAATTGCACCTTCAGCAACCCTCCAAACAGACCGTGATAGAACGAAGGCAGAGTTGAGCTAATGACTATAAATAAGCACTCTTTGGGAGGCAATCCAAAATTTTTACTTTTATTTCTATTTTTAGTTAATTTTATAATTTCCTTTATTTCAAGCCTTATTTGTGTTTTGTGTTTGTTTATGCTTTATTTTGTAGGCACCCCAAGTCTCAAACATGCAAGAAGTAGGAACTAAGAGTAATAAAGGAGAGGAGACGTCAAGTTTAAACCACACAAGAGGAGACTGTATCAAACTAGGGAAGTAGCTCTGCTACTAACCTTTTCGTTCATTTTAATTATAAGCATTAATTTTTCATATGGGAAGAATTGAAGAGATAGAAAGTTACACGAGTCATGTATTAGTTTTACACACCCTGTGTAACCTTTCTGAGATCCGTGAAAGACCCCTACACAAGCCCCAGAAACTGACACGGGTTGACCCTGTGTAAACATTACACTGGTCGTGCTTTGATAATAGAAAGAGAAACTTTAAATTTAAAAGAGACAAAAAGTTACACAGGTCCCAAAACAAAATTACACAACCCGTGTAATTCACCTAGCATTGCCATCCTTAGATAGAAAGTTACACGAGTCCCTAGGTAAAGTTACACGGGCCATGTAACTCGATAAAAAAAGAAAAATCTGAGACAGAAAGTTACACGGGTCTCCAGGTTAGGACCCGTGTAGTGATACATGACCCGTGTATCATGTCACAGATATGACTCCTGGGGCACGAAATGTGTGAAACGAAGGGTAACAACGACCCTTTAAATTCATCCCACTCCCTTAAACTCCCTCATAATAAAAAACCCTTCCTCTCCAAGCCTCCTCCCCTATAAAAACCCTTCAAATCTTCTCCTTTCCTCACAAACCCTGGCCTCTCATTCTTCACGAACCATTAATGGCACCTGTAAAAAGATCAGCCCAATGAATGGGCTTTTCCTCAAGGTAGGGAGGCAACTCCACACCTTCTCCTCATCAGCCATTGCCCCAAAGCCCAAGAACCAGGCAAACCAAGCCAAGAGCCATACCATAACCACCCCAACCACAACTACAACAACCACAACCACAGCCACAAACCGAACCATAACCACCACAACCTGAGTTTTCCATCGCCTGGCCATTCAGAGACAGCACCCACCGAGACTTATGTGCCCAGCTCAACAACAGGAGGATTATCTCTACCAAATACTAGGACTTTGGGCTGTTGGAGCAAATTGACCTTCGAGAGGAGATCGACGGGCTGCTAGACAGCATTGGGTGGATTGGGTTCGCCCAACTTTAATTTCCAGCCTACCATGACACCACCTTGGAGTTCCTAGGGAGTTTCAAGGCTATTCTATGGCCTACAGATCGGGAAGACAGGGGACAAATCGAGTTTAGGCTCCTTGGGGTTGACCGCATCATGAACATGGACGAGTTCAATGCGGTGTTTGGTTTTGATAGCACCAGATTCCAAGAAATTCCAAAAAACCGAATGATCTACAACAGTGTGGAATTCTGGCACTCCATCGTAATAAACGCCGAAATTTACAACTCCAGCAAATCAAAATCCACTGACATCACCAGTCCCGTCCTTAAATACATGCATCGACTCTCTGCACACACCATAATGGGCTGAGGGGACAGCCTGGGTGTAGTGAACACTAGCTAACTCTTTTTCTTATGGTGTGTGGTCACTGGACAGTGCTGCAGCACTGGTTTCTTCCTCTGCAACCATCTCCGCTGCCTATGTCACCAGCCTACTGAAAGAGCGGAAGCATGGTAATTGGTGCATTGGAGCATTAAATTTCAAAATTTCTCTTCTAGGGTTTTATGCATCATGTCACATATCTTATGTACCTAATTAATTTCAATGCTCAATTGCATATTAAAACACTTTTAATAAGTATTAGGATCTTCATTTGCCATTTAAGATTGTGAATTAATAAATTAATTCAATTAAACCCTAGTTTGAAAGAGGAATTTGAGCACTAACCACTTTGATAAACTATGGATGCAATTGACACCTTTAGGAAGCTCCTAGGACCCCAAGTGTTGTCCCTTTAGCTTGTCCACACCAAGATCACCAATGGACAGCCCCCAATTTTACTTCTCAAGCCTTGCTAACCAATTATATTTTGGGGTTTTGCTTTTAGAGAGGTTATATATGTGTATAGGATACTAGAAATAATTTTTAGCAATTTTAATTCAAAAGGAATGGAGTGATTCTCTTTGAATTGATGAGAAAGCAAGAAGAGGAGAGGGAGAGAATGGGCTGCCGCCACACTTGAGAATAGAGAGTGTTATGTTTTAATTCTTCTTTCTTTCCCTTTTATAATTAGGTCAAATAATCACTTAAACCCTTTGCCACATGTCACCACCACATTGCATCTTATTTTTTAATTGACTTAATCACATTAAGCCAAGTGTCAAAGCAAGATTGAATCTTGACTTTGATCATCTTACATGATAGGAAGACAAATGGCAAGCTCATATGGTGCCATGTGTCACTATCTCATGGTGCCACATGTCACCATGTGAAATGACCAAATTACCCTTATGTTTAAATTTCGAGTTCTCAATCTAAAATTAGTATTTCTCATCTTCTAATCAATTTATATCAAATTTAAATTAATTAATTAATTAATTAATCCCCATTAATTAATTTCTCATAATTAAATTCATATTTAAACACTTTAAATATAAATTTAACTTTTACCATACATCCAATAACCTAGATTTGATTTCAAGCCATGCTAGGGACTTTGCAATCTTATTGTAAACTAAACCTATTTAATTAATCAATTAAACTCTTTAATTAATCAATTAAATCACATTCTTCTTGGTCATTAACTTGTGTATGTGTGTGACTCATTAGGCTCATCACTAATTGGCAATGAGATATGATATTAACTCTTAATATCATCAGAACTCTTTCTTACCATAATGATTTATCTAAATCATTTTAGGCATCTCATAGACCATCATTGACACCTAGCATAGCGTGTCATGCCACCTAATCAGTAACAAGGAATACCTTAAATGAACCTATAATCATATGTTACCATGCACTAGAATCTCTCCGTTACAAAATTCCAATTCGAGCTGGAGTCATAGTTAATGTCAAACCCCATTTGCTATGAACATTATGTTCTCTTTTAATTTCAATTCTTGATTAATTAGATTTTCTTGTCAGAAACTCTTTTCTGACCAAATCTGTCTGTCCTGGCTAGGAACTTGAAACATCGAGAATAATTAAATGAACATAAGATTTTATTCTTATTTACTTAGGGTAACAGATTCCATCTTGATCAACACCTATCTCCATATATAACTAGTAGGAGCCAACACATGCCCATATATCCATACACAGTACAAGTATGAAAGCAGTATCAAACTCAAACCACCTATATACAAGATAACTGTGTTATCTTAGGTCTAAAGATTATATGCACCGATATGATATATGACAATGCATTAACAAGAGTAAACTCCATGTGCTTGTCATAAGCGTCACTGGTTCGGCCTACTTATCATGTATAAGTGCCCATCATGTTTGTTATATGGCATGAGACTCACCACTCCATCTTATTTATATCTCATATAAATACCTTGGGAACAAACATGATTATAATCTTTCTGGATAAGTCATGTCCTGTGTGAAGTATCCTCGATTATGAACCAATTTATGATACTTTGTGCTAGAAATACTGTCACTCATATTCTTAACAACTTAAGAATAGAATTTTTAACAAAATATCAATGGGCCTTTTCTATTACACATAAATACATTATATAAATGGAAAAGTGAAATTGCCTTTTATTAATAAAATATATACAAGATACATATAAAATAATATGCTCTAGGGCATATTACTAACACATACAGGGTAAATAGTGCTTAGTGGCCTCATCACAGCCCTCGCACTACACTTCGGTTTCATCCCGGGGCATAACAGGCCGCGCCCCATTGCTGGTATAACTAGAATTGACCAAACCATCTGCATATCTATGGGGATATGCAAGAAGGTTGGAAACATCTGCTTCCTTGTTGATGCCAAAGGCAATGTCATCCCTAGAAAAGCAGAAGCATAACCAGAGCCTGGTGAACCGTCAGAGCTATAGGAGGAAGCCCAAGAGCCACCCCACCATGATTCTCCAGCCTGAGTGCCTCCCTACACTCCACCCCCAACAAATCCCATCCTTGCCTACCTTCAGAGAATGGAGACTGCCATCAATAACAGGATGCACGCGATTGAGGATAGTCTCCAGGAGGCCTACAACAAACTGGATATGATTATGGAGAGACTAGATGGCGAGGGACAATCATCACCATCAGAGACTTTTTAGAGCTAGGACTATAGGATAAGATCTTTCATGTAAAAATTTATATGCCTTAATCCTACTCAGTGCTCATAGGTCTCTATTGCGTGTTTTTTTTGTCCAAACTTTAAATTTTTTAATAACATAATATGCCTTTTCTGATAATTCTGTGTACTATGCTTTAATTTTGCATATTGTGTTGACATTGAGGACAATGCCACATTTGAGCTTGGGGGTACTAATGCATTTCATGTAATTCATGCATTGCATTGCTTAATTATATCCATATCATTCATGTAAATTTCAAATTTTTGAACTGGCTTTTAACTTAGAACTATAACCTCAAAATTCAATAAGCTAATAATTAGATTCCATGGGATGAGGAATGAATGTATCTGGATAGGCAAAAAGGCTTTAATCATTGTCTGTAAAACAACTTAATCACCTTAATAGAGCTAGACTAGCTAAACCCCTTCATAGCTATTAATCTGTCACATTAAACTTGCAAAGTAAGGAGAAAATTTTTGAAATACAAGCAAACCTAAAAATGCCTCACCAGCTCTAGAACTTGGACCTATCAAGGCGAAATCCTAGTATATGCTTGATGAAGAAATAATTAAGGCATTCTTTGATATAGCCTCACTAAGCCTTAACCACCCTTAATTAAAATATATATCCCTTGTAGCCAATTTGAAACCTATATCTACCCCTTAAAAATTTATTGTTTATCCATATTATTTACCTAGCCTCTAGCTTAAACACCTACCATACCCTTTTGAGGAAGCTAAATGCATAAGTAGAAAGTATATTAAGTGTAAAAAAAGGAAAATGGAGAGAGGATATAGAACTCAAGAAAGAGTGCAAGTGTGTAATTGAAATCAAAGAAAAATGTGCCTTTCCAACCCAGCAAAAGCAATGAGTTTGGGGGAGAGGACAAAAGGGACATAAAAAAAAAGAAAAAAAAAAGAAGAAGTCCATAGATAAGTATCATGAAAGCATGCTTAGCACTATAAAAAACCAAAAGCCCTTCCTCTCCATACAAAATCAGTGAATAAACTTAGAATACTTGATATTTTATGCATACATGTTATCCTCATATTTGTATTCCCTAAAAACCTTTCATTAGCAACCAAGTCATTATCCTCTAGCCCCATTACAACCTTTTAAAGACCTTTTGATCTTTTGAAAAGTGTATGCTACATTAGTAGAGATAGGAAATTGAGATATACATATGAAGTTGGAATTTGAATACTCCATCACAATTATCCATAATAGAGATAAATTTGGGGGAGTAAGCGTTTCTCAAGTCTATCCTAATAAAATAGGTTATTTGTGACTTATTAATAGCCTTGCATAGAGGAATAACTAGTTAAAACTTCATGAAAAGTGTGAAGGTTTAAGCAGGTAACTATTAAAGCCCTTATGCCTTGAAGGAAGGGAACTAGTATAAAGGTTGAAAGAGTTCAATTGTGTGCATATTGAGTCTATGGTTATGTTTCTAAGTTTTCCTCTAAAAAGTTTTCTAAAAAGAGTTTCGCACAAGCAAAAGTTTGAGTTTGGGGGTATTTGATACACTTACACTGAATAGATGTTTTTAAGTACATTTGTATAATATTTCATAACATTTAGAATAGTAATCTCATGCATAATCATTAATTTCATTAACTTCTGTAAATTCCATTGCCAAGCTCTAAATTTCATGTTTTCTACATCATTTCAGGCATTTGGGTGAAGTTCAAAAGCATAGGAGTGTAGAAAGAAACTTGGAAAGGTCAAAGGATTGAGAAACGCTATTGATACAAAGTACACGGGTCATGTAAGCAAAGCTACAGACCCGTGTAACCTACTGCCAGAAGAAAGCAAGAGAGCCAAAGAAGAAGCAAAAGTATACGGGTCGTGTAATCAAACCTGTGTAAGCTATAGAGACCCGTGTAAGTCTCTGCCGGGCACAAGCTTAAAGAATTCTCCAAAAACTGAAGTACACGGGCCGTGTAAACAGACCCGTGTTGTAACACCCCTATGTTCGGTAGTGCGTTCTACTGTTCCTGTGACCAGTGTTGTCCGGACAACTAGGATGCCTAGAACTATACTTCGATATGAGTGAGGAGACATAAAATAATGAAATACAAGAAAAGAAAATACAAGAAAAACAAAGGAAAAATAATAGCAAAGAAATGTAACCAAGTTAAACGAGCCGAGAACCCTAGCGATGGGTAACCGCATTGGAAAGTTGTGGCGCGGACCATTGACTAGCCCTGGACCACGGGGAACCCTGAAAAATATTTTTAGGACTTAAATAGACCCCTATTGAAGTATAAATACCATTAAAAATATCAAAGAAAAATTAATTAATTAGTACAAAGAAAAGTGAGAAATCAAAAAATGGACAAAACCCGGTGTTACCGAAAAATCGAGAATCCAACCTGAACAGGGGCATTGTGGTCATTTGACAACCCGAGTTGTCTTTTGACCTAAATGTCCATTAAAAATAAATAACATTACACTTGAAAAATATAATGAAAAATTAAATTAGTGGTACCTAATGTAAATAGCAAAAATGGGGTATAATTTGAGTAATTAACACTTTAAACATATAATATAATTAACTTATGGTGAGTGGAGCACTATGGGGTTAAAGTAATCCTTAAGTGGGCAGGTGTAAATCCAATCACACTTCATCTTCAACCTTCCTCCCTTCCATGCCAAAATGAAGTTCTTCAAATCCTCCATGGCTGAATTGGTTCAAGCTTCCTAAACCTCTACCATTTCCATCCTAAACACCAAAGTCACTTCACAAATTTTTATCCCCACATCACAAGAAAGAAATAGATACTAAATTCAAGGGATTTTGGTGAAGATTTAATAAGCCTCATCAATAGGTAAGTGTTTAAATTATTTTCTTTCTTAACTAAAGTTTATGGGAAGTTTGAGATGAATAAATTGATGAAGAAATTTTGAGTTTTTGGTGAGTTATGATTATGTATTAGTTTAGGCAGCCATGGTAATTAAAGAGTTTGAATTATTTTCACATGAAATTGATGGGTACTGATGTTGATTAAAGTGAATAAAAGTTTTAGTAGGTTAGTTATTGGTGTATGTTAAAATTGAGCACTTGATGTGGAAAATTATGTTGAGTTGAAATTCTATGCGTGAATACCTAAATGGACAGCCATGAAATTATATACCAAATAAACTATTTTTACATGTATTGTGAAGAATTAATGTTGAGTAATATGATTTAAGATTTTAGTAAGTTAACTTCATGTGCATGTGATGGTGGACCAAGTGAAAATTGAGCTTGAAAGTAATTATGGGAGACTTACAATTCGGCAGCTTGGTTTGGTGAACCATAAGGATGTTATTTCATGTTTGGTTTATGAAATAATAATGTTGAATTGTGATAGTTGTTGTGGCAGCTTGGGTATATGTATGATGGTGTGAGGTTGGACATGTAAAAATGTTATGGTTAGGTGATTGAATTGTTGTAATTTGGGTTTGAAAAATTATGTACTATATGGTGCACATTGAGTGTAATTGTAAGCTGCCAAAATGACCAATAATATGTTGTGAAATATGTTTAGGTTATGGTACCAACCAGAATTGGCATGAAGGTGTAGTTTAGTAAGTGTTAAAAGTGATCTTTGATGAGTATGAACAAAATGCAATAGGGCAGTTTGTGTTTTAGGCTTAGAACCTTAAGTGTGTGGCTCCAATTGGTATGAGACCAATTGGAGGTGAAACTAGGCACAAAATGTGCCAACTTTCATGAAAGAAGCTTGCCAAAATTCTGCTTGTAAGGTAACTTGAAAAGTGACCAAATCCGGATTAGTGCAATTAAGGCCTGAAAATTGACTATCTGGGCAGCAGTTAGTGTTTAGGCCATAACTCACTCAAAACAGTTCCAATTGACCTGAAATTTTAACCATGAATAGTTAAGACCTATATCTACAAGTCTTATGAAGACACCAAAGCCCAAAAATGACCATAAGCAAGTGAAAAAGCTTACGCAAGTCAAAAACTTTACACAAGTTCGGGTCCAAAAACTGGCCGAACCAAAATTGACCTAAAATGACCTAAGTGACCAATTTTGATGCATTTTGACCAGCAATAGTAAAATGACCATAACTTGGTCTACATAACTCAGAATGACCTGAAATTTTGCCCTGCGTGCAATAAGACGTAGATCTACAAGTTTGTAGTTTTGACCGAAACCCGACAACCGAGGGAACTAGGTTGTCTGACTAGGTCAAACTAGTATCCCGGAATCCAGCAAATTGCAATAAAATGCAAAATACATGAAAATGAATTGGGTAACATGTACCAACCCTAAAATGATACAAATGTGACATATTAGCAACATTAAAACCTAATTTACCTAGAATGCATCGAGGGTCGATATATTAGGTTGAATAAGCAAATAATAGAATTCAGTGAATTAATTATCAAGCATTATCGTTAGAGATAATTTAAATGAGTACTGAAACACTTCAAATTATGTTTCTCAGTTAGCAAAGACTCAGGGAAAGGGAAGGAAAAACTGAGTCAAGGCCAGGAGACAGTTATCAGAGGTTTGTGCACAACAGCTATTTCTTTTGAATTTTTCAATTGAAATGAATTATAACTATTTGTACATTATTGTTTTAAATTATGGAAATGTGTTTGAATGGATACTTATTGCTTGAAAAACATTATAAATGGTTTGAAACTGTGAAAAATTATTTGAATGATATTGATGGATACTTATTGATTGAAAAGCATTGGAAATGGTTTGAAACCACAACTATCATGTATATTGATTGTATTCCTTGCTAGCTTGTCTAGTGGGACGAATTGAATTCCCTCTATGGCTAAAGTGTTGAGGTGTGTGCCTGTGGAGGACAAATAGAATGAGCATTCATATTATTGCTAGTTAGCTATGTTATTCCTCATTAGCCATCGGCTTTTGGGACAAATTGAATACCTCATTAGCCATCGGCTTTTGGGACGAATTGAACTTTGGAACTTGATTAAGCTGTGTGTGATTTATTGATATGTATTGTGAGATCGTGAAGTGGAGTTTAAATTCTTATTGACATTCACTGTCTTTTGAATTTAATCATGTTTTGACTATTGAGATTTATTGTGATATTGTGAAATGGAGTTTAAATTCCTTATGACATTCATTGTCTTGAATTTAACTATGGTTTTACGTATCCACTATTTATATGATTTATGATTTGTGATTTAAAGTTGTATTTGGTTAATATTGTGCACCACTAAGACATTGTCTCAGCGATAGCTTTTCATTGCTGTCGCAGGCAGGCAGACTGACAGGGTAGTAGACTAGGCTGCTAGTACATTCAGCGAGAGATCATCGGGTATATTGAGTATACCATATTTTGCATTTTGTATTGTAATGTATGTTCACTGTATGTATATAGTGCTTTTGGTTTTGAGCAGTTGTAAATTAAAATTGTACATTGAAGTTGTAAAAATAAATTATGAGTTATTTTGACTTATAAAATTTGTACTGTATTTCTTTTATCTCAGCCTTTGAAAAAAATTATTGTGGATTTGAGTTGAGAAACATATTGTGTTGAATTATGTTGGAGTTTGAGATTGAGAAATATATTTGAAGTATTTTTTTTACAGGTTTTTGAAGAACTGTTTTATCCAAAATACAGATGGCACTCTGCCTAAATTTTTACAGAAATTACCACTAATTCAAATGTATTAGCTATTTCACTTTAGTTCAAAAAAATTTTTAACACCTGTAAATAGTGCTCACCACTGTAAAAAGAAGTAAGAAAAGTTTTAAAATCCCTGGTAGTGTATTTAATGGGTTATTAGTAGATGAAGTGGGTAATTCATTAGGTATACTACGGGATCATGTTATGCCTTACAGAGGGGTAGGGTGTGACATGTTTTAGTGGTATCAGAGCTAGTTTTTAAATTCTATTTTCACCTATTACTTGAATATTCTTTCTTCATAGTATAGCTGCTCAATATTATTGTTTGATATATACAGTACATTACATTATAAATATGCACTAACAGGAGGAAATCTCCTTGTGTTATTTATTCAGGAGGTCTAAGATCCTCGCATTGACTATGGAAGAGTGTGATCGTTCAGTCGATCAATCTATAGAGGCTGAGGTGCAAGGGGATGCTGACCCTACACAATGTCGATGGTTCAAGAAGACCACCCGCAGAGATCGTAGTTCCTTGCTCAGTTCGCTCAACAGATGGCTGCAATGTTCCAACAAATGGCTGGTAATGTGCCTACTCAAGTCCCAATATAGACACCAGTGGTACAACCACAGTCTTCTGCTAGACAGTATGACAAATTGATGAAATATGGGGCTACAAAGTTCAAGAGGACAGTAGATCCTCTAGAGGTAGAACAGTGGTTAGAGAGGATGGATAGGGTATTTAAGAAACTGTATTGCATAGAGGAGCTCATATTTGAATATTCAGTATCTTTGCTACAGGGGGATGCTTATGACTGGTGGAAAACCATTCCCCACAATCTGGTAGAACCTGTAGTGCTAACATGGAATGACTTTCTCAGGGAATTCAGACAAAAATATGTCCCTGATGCTTATGTGGACCAGAAGCTGCAAGAGTTCCTACGTCTGAAACAGGGGAGTAGATCAGTGGCTGAATATGAAAGGGAATTTTCCCACCTGAGTCATTATGCAGTAAGTCTACTTTCTATCAGTAGGGAGAGATGCAAGAGGTTTGAAATCGGCTTGAAGCCCAGTATTAGATTACAAGTAGTCGGATTCAAACGCACTAACTTTTCTGAACTTATTTCTCAAGCCCTAGAGTTAGAGAGAATTAAATCTGAAGCAGCTCCTAAGAAAAAGAAATTAGAGAAGACAGAGAAAAAGGGAAAATCAGTAGAACAGAGTCCCAGTGGTCCTACTGGAAAGAGAAAGAACCATTGGAGACACAGCAGAGGTGGCAAGAAGTCTGGTAAGGGAAGATATTTAGGACAAAAACCTCCTTTATCTGGTCAGCAGAGTACCAGAGGTTCCTACCCTCCCCACCAATGTGAAACTTGTGGAATAAATCATGGTGGGATATGCTACAAGGCTATTGGAGCCTCTTATAACTGTGGAGGCACAGGACACTTTGCCAAGGACTGCACCAGTAGTTGCAGAGTTGGACCACCTCCTACTACTGCAGAAGGGTCAGTTCAGAGCCCTGTCACCAGAAGTTCAAAACCACCCAGCAGAGGTAGAGGTAGGGGTAGAGGTAGCCCAGTAGGCAGCCAAGGCACAGTGAAACAATTAGAGCAAGACAGTGCTCCAGTCAGAGTCTATGCAATGAGACAGAGAGAAAAGGCCGAGACATCTGATGTTGTGGCTGGTACCTTCTCAACTTTTAATCAGGATGTGTTTGTGTTATTTGATCCGGGTTCTACCCATTCTTATGTGAGTGCTAGCATCATTGATTACATTGCTGTTCCATGTACAAAAATGGACTTTGAGGTGCTAGAAACAAGTCCATTAGGACAGGAGGTCAGGGTTAATAAAATGTATAGGGATTGTCCTTTGGTGATCCAAGGACACACTTTTCTGTCTGATTTGATTGAAATGCCCTTCAGAGATTATGACATTATCTTGGGCATGGATTGGTTAGCCAGGCATCATGCGATGATTGACTGTAGACTAAAGATAGTCACTTTTGGTCTTCCTCAGTTTGGTGATGTAGTAATACATGGGGAGAGGCAGTTATTGCCTTCAAACATCATTTCAGCTATACTGGCCAGAAAAATGATTAGGAAAGGGTGTGAGGCATACTTGGCACATGTGATAGACACCCAAGTGGATAGTCCAGCTCTGAAGGACATCCTCACTGTATGTGACTTTCTAGATGTGTTTCCTGATGAATTGCCAGGATTACCTCCGGAAAGAGAAGTGCAGTTTGAAATTAATGTTATGCCTGGTGTGGATCCAATCTCCATAACACCATACAGAATGGCACCAGCAGAGTTGAAGAAGTTAAAGGCACAGTTGCAAGAACTACTTGAAAAGGGCTTCATCCGCCCTAGTGTGTCACCTTGGGGAGCGCTAGTATTGTTTGTTAAGAAGAAAGATGGCACCCTCCGCTTATGTATTGATTACCGGCAGTTGAATAAGGTGACAATAAAGAACAGATATCCATTGCCTCACATTGATGATCTGTTTGATCAGTTGAAGGGTGCAGCTGTATTCTCCAAAATTGATTTGCGATATGGTTATTATCAGTTGAAGGTGCAAGAGCAGAGTATTCCAAAAACTGCTTTCAGAACTCGATATGGCCACTATGAGTTTCTAGTAATTCCATTCGGGTTAACTAATGCTCCAGCTGCTTTTATGGATCTGATGAACACTATCTTCAGATCATATCTCGACCAGTTTGTGGTGGTGTTTATTGATGACATTTTGATATATTTGAGGAATGCAGAGGAGCATGACAGACATCTGTGGATTGTACTGAAGACTTTAAGGGAGAAACAGCTATACGCCAAATTGTCAAAATGTGAATTTTGGCTGAAAGAAATCTCCTTTTTGGGACATGTTGTGTCAGTTGAAGGGATCAAGGTAGATTCCAGCAAGGTAGAAGCTATCCTTAATTGGAAGCCGCCCACGAACATCACAGAAATTCGCAGTTTTCTGGGTTTAGCTGGATATTACCGTCGGTTTGTGAAAGGGTTTTCTATGTTATCTTTTCCACTGACCAAGCTACTTCGGAAAGATGTAAAATTTCAGTGGACAGATAAATGCCAGCAGAGTTTTGATGAATTGAAGAGGTGTTTGACTGAAGCTCCAGTCCTTACTTTACCTACTCCAGGTAAAGAATACACAGTTTATAGTGATGCTTCTCACAATGGGTTAGGCTATGTAATGATGCAAGATCAGAATGTCATTGCTTATGCATCACGCCAGTTGAAACTGCATGAGAGGAACTACCCAACACATGATTTGGAGCTAGCGGCTATTGTTTTTGCTCTTAAGATTTGGAGACACTATTTGTATGGGGAGAAATGCTACATTTATATAGATCACAAGAGCTTGAAGTACTTAGGCACCCAGAAGGAATTGAATTTGAGGCAGAGGAGATGGTTAGAACTGATTAAAGACTATGATTATTTAATAGACTATCAGCCAGGGAAAGCAAATGTGGTGGCTGACGCCTTAAGTCGCAAGACTATGGCAAGTCTCAGAGTTTCTCCTTTGTCCATGGTATTTGAATTGAAAGCACAGCATGCCAGTTTAGAGATTGATGATGAGGGACAGACAGTAGTTGCATGGCATGTACAACCAGTGTTGATTGATCAGATCAGAATGGCTGTTCAGAGTGATGAAAATTATCAGAAGCTACTGAAAGAAGTCCAACAGGGCAAGAAACCTGAATTTTCTGTGAAAGATGATGGTTTATTGCTACATCAGGGCAGAATGTTCGTTCCTAATGATGCTGAATTGAGACAGATCATTATGAAGGAAGCACATGAGTTTCCTTTTGCTATGCACCCTGGTGGAACTAAAATGTACAGAGGGATGAAAGAGCATTACTGGTGGATGGGTATGAAGAGAGATATAGCTGAATTTGTTTCTAAGTGCCTAACTTGTCAGCAAGTAAAGGCAGAACATCAAGTTCCAGTTGGTTTGTTACATCCATTGCCAGTACCAGAGTGGAAATGGGAGCAGATAACTATGGATTTTGTTACAGGACTTCCAAGGACACAGAATAGTCATGATGCAGTATGGGTTATAATTGACTGATTGACCAAGTCTGCTCACTTTTTGCTAGTTCGGATGGACTATAGCCTGGAAAGATTGGCCAGATTGTACATATATGAGATTGTAAAACTGCATGGAGTGCCAGTATCAATTGTGTGTGACAGAGATCCTAGGTTCACTTCTAGATTCTGGGGTAGTCTTCAGAGAGCCCTAGGAACTAGATTGAACTTCAGCATAGCATTCCACCCATGCATGATGGCCACCGAGAGGGTTATTCAGATATTGGAGGATATGCTACGGGCTTGTGTGATTGAGTTTGAAGGTAGTTGGGATACACACTTGCCTTTGATTGAGTTTGCTTATAACAACAGCTACCAATCAAGCATTGGGATGCCTCCATATGAAGCTTTGTATGGCAGAAAGTATAGAACTCCCCTATGTTGGGATGAAGTAGGTGAAAGAAAGATGATTAGGCCAGAAATTGTTCAGCAGACAGAGGAAAAGATCAGATTGATCAGAGATAGACTCAAGGATGCATCAGACCATCAGAAGTCCTATGTTGATCTGAAGAGAAGAGATATTGAATATGCAGTGGGTGATAAGGTATTCCTCAAAGTTTTTTCTTGGAAGAGGATTATGAGATTTGGCAGAAAGGGAAAACTGAGTCCTCGTTTCATCGGACCATATGAGGTTCTGGAAAGAGTGAGTCCTTTGGCATATCGGTTGGCATTACCTCCAGAGTTAGCAAGGATGCACAGTGTCTTCCATGTGTCCATGTTAAGGAGGTACAGATCTGACCCATCTCATGTACTATTAGTTGAAGAGATTGAGATAAATCCAGACCTCTCATATGAGGAAGAACCCATAGAAATTCTGGCATATGAGGTGAAGCAGCTGAGGAATAAACAGATACACTTGGTTAAAGTGCTGTGGAACCATCATTCAGGCCAGGAAGCTACTTGGGAACGTGAAGAGGATATGAGGAGATAGCACCCACAACTGTTCAGAGACTAATGCCAAGTAAAATTTCGAGATGAAATTTATTTAAGGGGGGGAGAATTGTAACACCCCTATAATTGGTAGTGCGTTCTACTGTTCCTATAACCAGTGTTGTCCGGACAGCTAGGATGCCTAGAACTACACTTCGATATGAGTGAGGAGACATAAAATAATGAAATAGAAGAAAAGAAAATACAAGAAAAACAAAGGAAAAATAATAGCAAAGAAATGTAACCAAGTTAAGCGAGCCAAGAACCCTAGCAATGGGTGACCGCACTGGGAAGTTGCAGCGTGGACCGTTGACTAGCCCTGGACCACGGGGAACCTTGGAAAATATTTTTAGGACTTAAATAGACCCCTATTGAAGTATAAATACCATTAGAAATATCAAAGAAAAATTAATTAATTAGTACAAAAAAAAGTGAGAAATCGAAAAATGGACAAAACTCGGTGTTATCGAAAAATCGAGAATGCAACCCGAACAGGGGCATTGTGGTCATTTGACATCCCGAGTTGTCTTTTGACCTAAATGTCCATTAAAAATAAATAATATTACACATGGAAAATATAATAAAAAATTTAATTAGTGGTACCTAATGTAAATAGCAAAAATGGGGTATAATTTGAGTAATTAACACTTTAAACATATAATATAATTAACATATGGTGAGTGGAGCACTATGAGGTTAAAGTAATCCTTAAGTGGGCAGGTGTAAATCCAATCACACTTCATCTTCAACCTTCCTCCCTTCCATGCCGAAATGAATTTCTTCAAATGCTCCATGGCCGAATTGGTTCAAGCTTCCTAAACTTCCACCATTTCCATCCTAAACACCAAAGTCACTTCACAAATTTTTATCCCCACATCACAAGGAAGAAATAGATACTAAATTCAAGGGATTTTGGTGAAGATTTAACAAGCCTCATCAATAGGTAAGTGTTTAAATTGTTTTCTTTCTTAAGTAAAGTTTATGGGAAGTTTGAGATGAATAAATTGATGAAGAAATTTTGAGTTTTTGGTGAGTTATGATTATGTATTAGTTTAGGCAGCCATGGTAATTAAAGAGTTTGAATTATTTTCACATGAAATTGATGGGTACTGATATTGATTAAAGTGAATAAAAGTTTTAGTAGGTTAGTTATTAGTGTATGTTAAAATTGAGCACTTGATGTGGAAAATTATGTTGAGTTGAAATTCTATGCGTGAATACCTAAATGGACAGCCATGAAATTATATACCAAATAAACTGTTTTTACATGTATTGTGAAGAATTAATGTTGACTAATATGATTTAAGATTTTAGTAAGTTAACTTCATGTGCATGTGATGGTGGACCAAGTGAAAATTGAGCTTGAAAGTAATTATGGGAGACTTACAATTCGGCAGCTTGGTTTGGTGAACCATAAGGATGTTATTTCATGTTTGGTTTATGAAATAATAATGTTAAATTGTGATAGTTGTTATGGCAGCTTGGATATATGTATGATGGTGTGAGGTTGGACATGTAAAAATGTTATGGTTAGGTGATTGAATTGTTGTAATTTGGGTTTGAAAAATTATATACTATATGGTGCACATTGAGTGTAATTGTAAGCTGCCAAAATGACCAATAATATGTTGTGAAATATGTTGAGGTTATGGTACCAACCAGAATTGGCATGAAGGTGTAGTTTAGTAAGTGTTAAAAGAAATCTTTGATGAGTATGAACAAAATGCAATAGGGCAGTTTGTGTTTTGGGCTTAGAACCTTAAGTGTGTGGCTCCAATTGGTATGAGACCAATTGGAGGTGAAACTAGGAACAAAATGTGCCAACTTTCATGAAGGAAGCTTGCCAAAATTCTACTTGTAAGGTAACTTGAAAAGTGACCAAATCCGGATTAGTGCAATTAAGGCCCGAAAATTGACCATCTGGGCAGTAGTTAGTGTTTAGGCCATAACTCACTCAAAACAGGTCCAATTGACCTGAAATTTTAACCATGAATAGTTAAGACCTATATCTACAAGTCTTATGAAAACACCAAAGCCCAGAAATGACCATAAGCAAGTCAAAAATCTTGCAAAAGTTCGGGTCCAAAAACTGGCCGAATCAAAATTAACCTAAAATGACCTAAGTGACCAATTTTGATGCATTTTGACCAGCAATAGTAAAATGACCATAACTTGGTCTACATAACTCAGAATGACCTGAAATTTTGCCCTGCGTGCAATAAGACATAGATTTACAACTTTGTAGTTTCGATCGAAACCCGAAAACCGAGGGAACTAGGTCGTCCGGCTAGGTCAAACTAGTATCCCGGAATCCAGCAAATTGCAATAAAATGCAAAATACATGGAAATGAATTGGGTAACATGTACCAACCCTAAAAGGCTACAAATGTGACATATTAGCAACATTAAAACCTAATTTACCTAGAATGCATCGAGGGTCGATATATTAGGTTGACTAAGCAAATAATAGAATTCAGTGAATTAATTATCAAGCATTATCGTTAGAGACAATTTAAATGAGTACTGAAACACTTCAAATTATGTTTCTCAGTTAGCAAAGACTCAGGGAAAGGGAAGGAAACACTGGGTCAAGGTCAGGAGACAGTTATCAGAGGTTTGTGCACAACAACTATTTCTTTTGAATTTTTCAATTGAAATGAATTATAACTATTTGTACATTATTGTTTTAAATTGTGGAAATGTGTTTGAATGGATACTTATTGCTTGAAAAACATTGTAAATGGTTTGAAACTGTGAAAAATTGTTTGAATGATATTGATGGATACTTATTGATTGAAAAGCATTGGAAATGGTTTGAAACCACAGCTATCATGTATATTGATTGTATTCCTCGCTAGCTTTTCTAGTGGGACGAATTGAATTCCCTCTCTGGCTGAAGTGTTGAGGTTTGTGCTTGTTGAGGACGAATAGAATGAGTACTCACATTATTGCTAACTAGCTATGTTATTCCTCATTAGCCATCTGCTTTTGGGGCAAATTGAATACCTCATTAGCCATCGGCTTTTGGGACGAATTGAACTTTGGAACATGATTAAGCTATGTGTGATTTATTGATATGTATTGTGAGATCGTGAAATGGAGTTTAAATTCTTATTGACATTCACTGTCTTTTGAATTTAATCATGTTTTGACTATTGAGATTTATTGTGATATTGTGAAATAGAGTTTAAATTCCTTATGACATTCATTGTCTTGAATTTAACTATGATTTTACGTATCCACTATTTATATGATTTATGATTTGTGATTTAAAGTTGTATTTAGTTAATGTTGTGCACCACTGAGACATTGTCTCAGCGATAACTTTTCATTGCTGTCGTAGGCAGGTAGACTAGGCTGCTAGTACATTCAGCGAGAGATCATCGGGTATATTGAGTATACCGTATTTTGCATTTTGTATTGTAATGTATGTTCACTATATGTATATAGTGCTTTTGGTTTTGAGCATTTGTAAATTAAAATTGTACATTGAAGTTGTAAAAATAAATTATGAGTTATTTTGGCTTGTAAAATTTGTACTGTATTTCTTTTATCTCAGCCTTTGAAAAAAATTAATGTGGATTTGAGTTGAGAAACATATTGTGTTGAATTATGTTGGAGTTTGAGATTGAGAAATATATTTGAAGTATTTTTTTTACAGGTTTTTGAAGAACTGTTTTATCCAAAATACAGATGGCACTCTGTCAAAATTTTTACAGAAATTACCACTAATTCAAATGTATTAGCTGTTTCACTTCAGTTCAAAAATTTTTTTAACACCTGTAAATAATGATCACCACTGTAAAAAGAAGTAAGAAAAGTTTTAAAATCCCTGGTAGTGTATTTAATGGGTTATCAGTAGATGAAGTGGGTAATTCATTAGGTATACTACGGGATCATGTTATGCCTTACAGAGGGGTAGGGTGTGACACGTGTACCCAGCGCAGACCCGTGTAAACTCTTGTGCCAATGCAAGACGCAACCATTCAGCTCCAGTAAGTTACACGGCTCTAGGCCGTGTAGTGACACACAGGCCATGTACTATGCGGCAGCCAATTTCCTAATCCGAATTCTAGCTCTTATTTACTCACTCCAAACAGTCTTAATGCTTTTGGGATTCTAAAGACCTAACCCTAGACCAGTTATTATAAATAGAAGCAGAAAATGACAATAGAGGCGCTTCTTTTTAGTTCAACCTTTTTACAGAGCTTTTCGGAGTTTTCAAAAGGGTTTTCATTTTTCATACTTGTATTATCCACAGCCGTCTTGAAGAGTAGAATACCAGCACAAAAGGGAAACGCTGAGCTAAAGTTCCACAAGGATCGAGACTGCAGTCATTCCTCTTCTATTCTTTTGTTCTATTTCTTTAAACAGACTCTTTATGTTCTGTTATTTTATTTTCTTCATGTTTGTTGAACTCACTATGAGTGAGTAATTCCTTTGTTTTGGAATTAAGAGAGTAACATTTGCAATTGTTATTTGAAGGAGCAGAAGCATGAAAATTATTAGATTAGAACATTGAATTCAAAAATTTTCTTCTAGGGTCTCATGCATCATGCAAGATTCATTATGTATCTAATTGATTTCAATGTTCAATTGTATATTAAAACACTTTTAATATGTATTAGGATCTGCATTTGCCATTTAAGATTTTAGAATTAATAAATTAATTCATTAGAATCCTAGTTTGATACAATAATATGTGCACTAACCTTTTTATACACTGTAGATGTGATTGGTACCTTTGTGAAGCACTTAGGACCCCAAATGTTGTCCCTCTAGCTTGTCTACACCAAGATCACTAATGGGCAACCCCTAAACCAGCTTCTCAAGTCTTGCCAACCAATTAGAAATTAGGGATTTACCTTTAGAGTGGTTGTAGATGTATACAGAACACTAGAAACAATTTCTAGCAATTTTAATTCAAGAGAATATGGGCAATTCTGTTTGAATTGATGAGAGAAGAAGAAGAAGAAGAGAGGAGAGCTTTTGGGTAGCGGCACCTCTTTAGAAAAATCAGAATGTGTGTTTTATTCTTTCATTGTTTCCCTTTTATAATTAGGTTATCACTTAAAACCCTTGTCATATGTCATCTTCTGATTGCATCTTAATTTTAATTGACCTAATCACATTAAGCTAAGTGTAAAAGCTAGGTTTAATCTTGACTTTCATCATCATGCATGATAGCAAGACAAATGACAAACCATGATGCCATGTGTCACCATCTCATGGTGCCACATGTCACCCTGTGAAATGACCGAATTACCCTTATGTTGTAATTTTGAGTTCTTAACCCAAATGAATTATTTCTCCTCTTCTAATTAATTTATGTCACATCTTACCCCTCTGTAAGGCATAACATGATCCCGTAGTATACCTAATGAATTACTGACTCCATCTACCAATAACCCATTAAATACACTACAAAGGATTTTAAAACAATTTTCTTACTTTTTGAAAGTGGTGAGCTTTTATTGTCACACCCTACCCCTTTGTAAGGCATAACATCATCCCATAGTATACCTAATGAATTACCAAACTTCATCTACTGATAACCCATTAAATACACTATAAGGGATTTTAAAAATTTTCTTGCTTCTTTTTACAGTGGTGAGCACTTTTGACAGGTATTAAAAATTTTTAACTGAAGTGAAACAAAATAACAAATTTGAGTATCAATAATTTCTGTAAAAATTTTGGCAGAATGCCATCTGTATTTTGAATAAAACAGTTCTTGCCGGTGAAATCTCAAAATGTAGCACAAGCAGCCTACTCTGCTGCTCTGTCCGTCTGTCTACCTGTGACAGCAATGAAAATGTAACACCCCTAAGTTCGGTAGTGCGTTCTGCTGTTCCGGTGACCAGTGCTGTCCGGACAACTAGGATGCTTAGAACTACACTTCAATATGAATGAGGAGACATAAATAATGAAATACAAGAAAAGAAAATACAAGAAAAATAAAGGAAAAATAATAGCAAAGAAATGTGATCAAGTTAAGCGAGCCGGGAAACCTAGCGATGGGGGACCGCACCGAAAAGTGACGGCATGGACCGTTGACTAGCCCTGGACTGCGGGGAACCCTGGAAAACATTTTTAGGAAAGATCAAAGAAAAATTAAATAATTAGTACAAAGAAAAGTGAGAAATCGAAAAACAGACAAAACCCGGTGTTACCGAAAAATCGGGAATGCAACCCGAACAGGGGCATTATGGTCATTTGACATCCCGAAGTGTCTTTTGACCTAAATGTCCATTAAAAATAAATAATATTACACTTAGAAAATAAAATGAAAAATTAATTTGGTGGTACCTAAAGTAAATAGTGAGAATTAAGGGTTTAATGTGGGATTAAGTGAAAGTTTAACATATTATATGATTAAGTGAGTAAGTGGACCACTAAGGGAATAAAATACACACATATTGGGGCAGGTGTAAGTCCACTAACCAGCTGAAACTTCATCTTCCCCAAGTTCTCCCAACACTGCCGAATTGAAGAAAATGAAAACCACCATGGCCGTTTTTCATGCAAGCTCATCTAACCACTCATTTCACTTCTAATCACTTAGGTTCCTTCATGAAAAATTGTCTACACATCACAAGGAAGGGTTTGATACCAAATTTAAGAAGTTTAATCAAGGTTTGGCAAGTTCCAACCATAAGGTAAGTTTACATTTTTGAAGAATTCTTTGTTAAACTTTGTGTACATGTTATGGGTGTTGGTTTTGTGAAGGAAATTTTTAAGTTTGAAGAGTTATTGAGATATCCATTTTTGGGCAGCCATGTAGTCATGTATTTGATGAAATAATTGTGCATATATTTGATGAGAAATGATGTTGGTTATGGTGATTTAATATCCTAGTAAAATATTTCATATGTATAAGGTGATTTTTGCACTTGGATGAAAATTGATGATTGTAGGACACTTGGGTATTGAGGAAGATTTTCGGCAGATTGGGGATTCTTGAATAAATGTGTGTGTTCATGAAGGTGTTGGCAGAATATTGACCTTGAGAGTTGATGGATATGTGTATAGATTGATTGTGTAAGTATATGTAAAAATTTGTAATGGTTAGGTGTGTATGTGATTGTATTTAGACTTTGTAAATGTGAGCTTTAATTGGTGTATTAAGGATGTTTGTAATCTGCCCAAAGTGATGTTAATGTAAAGTGGAATATGGTTTTGGTAATGAACCAAAACAGAAATGGTAAGGGGAAATGCACATATAGTAATGAAGTGTGTAATTGATGTATGTTGAGTAAGGTAGTTAAGGGTAGTGTACATTTTAGTCAATAAGTTTAAATGTGTAATCTCAATTGGTATGAGACCAATTGGAGGTGAAACTAGGCACAAAATGTGCCAACTTTCATTGAGAAAACATACCAAAATTCTGCTTGCAAGGTGACCTAAGAAAATGACCAATTCGGATTAGGTGCAATTAGGACCTGAAAAATGACCAATTGGGCAGCAGTGAGTGTTTAGGCCATAACTCACTCAAAACAGGTCCAATTGACCTGAAATTTTAACCATGAATAGTTAAGACCCATACCTACAAGTCTTATGAAGACACCAAAACCCAGAAATGACCAGAAGCAAGTCAAAAAGCTTGCACAAGTTCGGGTCCAAAAACTGGCCGAACCAAAGTTGACCAAATTGACCTAAAATTGACCTAATTTGATGCCATTTGACCAGCAATAGTGTAATGACCATAACTTGGTCTACTTAACTCAGATTGACCTAAAATTTTGCCCCGTGTGCAATAAGACATAGATCTACAAGTTTGTAGTTTTGATCGAAACTCGAAAACCGAGGGAACTAGGTCGTCTGGTTAGGTCAAACTAGTATCCCGGAATCCAGCAATTTGTAATAAAATGCAAGGAAACGCAGTATACATAGAAATGAGTTTGGTAAAACGTACCAACCCTAAAACCCTATCGAATGTGACATATTAAAGACACCAAAACCTAATTTACCTAAAATGCATCGAGGGTCGGTATATTAGGTAATTGAGCAAATAATAACCTTCAGTGAATTACTTATCGAACATTATCGTTAGAGACAGTTTAATTTAGTACTGAAACACTTCAAATTGTGTTTCTCAGTTACCAAAGACTCAGGAAAAGGGAAGGAAACACTGAGTCCAGACCAGGAGACAATTATCAGAGGTTTGTGCACAACGGCTATTTCTTTTGAATTTTTCAATTGAAATGAATTATGACTATTATACATTATTATTTTAAATTGTGTTTGTGCACAACTAGTTTTCAACTGATTTTACTCTGAATAAGATTTCATATGATTAATTGTATGTTATTGATTTAAATTGTGTTTGTGCACAACAATATTTCTTTTGAATTTTTCAATTGAAATGAATTATGACTATTTGTATATTATTGTTTTAAATTGTGGAAATGTGTTTGAATGGATATTTATTGCTTGAAAAGCAGTGTAAATGATTTGATGGATACTATTGATTGAAAAACACTGTAAATGGTTTTTGTGGAAATTAAAGATAATTATGAATTGTGTTGCCATTTTGTGAATGAAATTATAACTTTGGAAATTTATTGGATTCTCACGAATCATTTGAATAAAATGTTTGGAATTGATTTTGTTTTCACACTTAGCATAACAGTATGATATCATTCCTTCTCCATTTATGGGGTTGTGATCGTTTATTTTCCTTCTCCATTTATGGAGTCGTGATCATTTATTTTTCTCCCTCTCTGGTTTACCAGTTGAGGTGATCGGATGAGTACTCATTATATAGCTAGCTCCCTTCCTCATTGATTTCGATTAGTGGGGTTGTGATTGCTTTGTCGTGGTGTACAACGCGGCATTGATCGGAAATATGTGTCATGGCTTAAGTTGTGAATGAATTGGCAACACTGTATTCTTAACTTATTTGACTAAATTGTGTTGTTATGCGATTTGATAATTTGTGAAATGAAGTTAAATTCTTATTGACATTTACTGTCTTTCGAATTTAACTGTGTTCTGATTATTGAGATTTATTGTGAGATTGTGAAATGAATTTAAACTCTTATTGACATATACTGTCTTTTGAATTCAACCATGATCTGACTTACTGAAATTATTGTGATATTGAGAAATGGAGTTTAAATTCAGGTTGATAATTATTGTCTTGAAATTAACTATGGTTTTAAGTATCCACTATTTATATGATTTATGAATTGTGATTTAAATTGTATTTGGTTAATGTTGTGCACCACTGAGACATTGTCTCAGCGATAGCTTTTTATTGCTGTCGCAGGTAGATAGATAGACAGGGCAGCAGATTAGGCTGCTAGTACCTCCAGCGAGAGACTACCGGGTATAATAAGTATACCAGTATTTTGTATTTTGTAATGTAATGTATGTCCACTGTATGTACATATTGTTTTTGGTTTTGAACAGTTGTAAATTCAAATTGTACCTTGAAGTTGTAAATTAATTATGAGTTATTTGACTTGTAAAAATTGTATTATATTTCCTTATCTCAGTCCTTGAAAAATTACTGTGAATTTGACTTGAGAACTGTGTTGGGTTGAGAAAAATGTTGAAGTTGAGATTTGGAAATTTATTGAAGTGTTTTTCACAGGTTTTCTGAAGAACTGTTTTGTCCAAAATACAGATGGCACTTTGCCAAAATTTTTACAAAAATTCCAAATAAACCAAATGAGTTAGTTGTTTCACTTCAGTTCACCAAAGTCTTTAACACCTGTAAATAGTGCTCACCACTGTAAAAGAAGTAAGAAAAGTTTTTAAAATCCCTTGTAGTGTACTTAATGGGTTATCAGTAGACGGAGTTGGTAATTCATTAGGTATACTACGGGATCATGTTATGCCTTACAGAGGGGTAGGGTGTGACATGTTTTAGTGCTATCGTTGAATAAAATTTACTCAGTGGTGCACAATAACAATTTAAAATGAGGTATGTAAAACTTTTATTAACAATTTACAATCCAAAAAATTCACAATTTTTAAAAGCTCATATAACACAAATTTGATCAAACAATTGAATAACATAGTGTTGCCAATCAATAACACAAATTAGGTCATGACACAAATTTTCCAAACATGCCGTGTGTGCATCACGACAAGGCATACTCACCCCACTAATCGAAATCAATGAGGGAGGTAGCTAGCTAGATAATGAGTACTCATCCACACTCACCTCAGACTAGCAAGTCAAAGAGGGAGGAATATAATCACACTCACCCCATAAATGGAAGAGGAACATAGTAATATTGTCATGCCAAGTGTGAATAAAAAATAATTTCAAATCACAATATTTAAATATTTCATACAAACCACAAATTATATTTTATCTCAAAATTTCCATTTGCAAAGTAGGCAACACAATAATTTCCAAATACAATTCCCAAAGTCAAAACAATAAAAAATTATTCATAACTCATTTCTCCAAATAAAGTTTCTAGTAAAAGCAGTGAATATAAAATGTATTGTGCACAGACCTCTGATAAATGCCTCTTGGCCATGACTCAGTGTTCCTTATGCTTCTCAATATCCTTTTCAATTGAAACACATAATTTAAAGTGTTTAAGTACTCAATGAATTTATTTCTAATAATAAAATCCAATATTTAAATTTTCTTGGTACTATTCCCTTCAATTTATTTCATTAGTCAACCTATAATGTTGACCCTTGATGCACTCTAAGTGAGTTAATTCTAATGTTATCAATATGTCATATTTTATAACCCTTTAGTGTTGGTATATGTTACCAATTTCATTTCCAAGTGTATTTCATTTTATTGCAATTTACTGGATTTTAGTGTACAATTTTGACCTAGCCGGAAAACCTAGTTCCCTCGGTTTTTGGGTTTTGGTCCAAACTACAAACTTGTAGGTCTATGTCTTATTGCACGCGGGGCAAAATTTCAGGTCATTCTGAGTTGTGTAGACCAAGTTATGGTCAATTTACCAATGCTGGATAGAATGCACTAAAATGGTAGGCTTAGGTCACTTTTGGTTCGGCCAGTTTTGGTATCTGAACTTGTACAAGCTATTTGGTAAAGCCAATTTTTTGTCGGTTTCTCGATTTTTTTATTTTTTTTGTACTAATTATTTAATTTTTCTTTGATATTTCTAATGACATTTATACTTCAATAAGTCTTTAATTATGTCTCGAAACTAAATTCTGAGAGTTCCTTGCAGTCCTAGGGTCGGCTGTTGCCTGCGCCGTAATTTTCCCGTGCGGTCACCAATCGCTGTGGTGCTGGCTCGTTTAACTTAGTTTCATTTCATTGCTATTATTTTTCCTTTGTTTTTCTCATATTTTCTTTTCTTGTATTTCATTATTTTATATTTCCTCACTAACAATTAAATGTAGTTCTAGGCATCCTGGCTGTCCGGACCGACACTGGTCACCAGAACAGTAGAATGCACTGCCGAACATAGGGGTGTTACATTTATAGCAGGTATTAAAACATTTATTTAAAGTTTAAAAACTAGTTAAAATTTTTGTTCATTTTTATTTTTACACAAATTTTGAAAAAATTTTGGCAGAGTGCCATCTATATTTGGGAAAAACAGTTCTTCAAATACCTGTAAAAACACTTCCAATAATTCATTTCATCAAAATCAACCACTACCACAACACAAATCAACATCATTTCTCCCAACTCCATAATTCAAAACAATTATCAATTCAATTGTTTTAAAAAATAACACTAAATAACTTCATTCATATTCCATTAAAGAAAAATCAATTTACATTTATCAACCCAAAATTTACATTAGAAAATCTAAAATAATATTATTACAAAATCTATACAACTGCTCAAGACCAGTTTATACATGTATATATATTTACATACACCAAAATAAACATTACAATCAGAGTATAAAATTATACCCGATAAAATCTCAAGGATGTAGCTCCGAGATCCTCAGCAGCTCACTCTGCTGCTCCACTAGTCTGTCTATCTGCGACAGTAATAAACAGCCATCGCTGAGTACTATGACTCAGTGGTGCACAACGTACTAAAATAATATTTTATGCATAATTCAAATCACATTTATTCAAATATAGTACTGAACAATGAAAAGTAGATACAAAAGACAATTTATAATTTTAGTCAAAACAGTCTCAAAACAAGTTTTATAAAAATACACAGTTATATCATGCCATCAGAACTATATTCATCTCAATAGCCGGAGGCTTATGAGGAATCACAAGGCTAGCTAGCTCAATCTATGGGTACCCATTCAAATTTCTTCTTCTACTGGCACACACCTTAACACTTCAGCCAGAGAGGGAATACAAAACTAATTTCTCCCACTAGTCAAACTAGTGAGGCATCCAAACATTTGGTCATAACACTGTGATTTCAAACTATTTGAACAATTTTCTAAATATTAATTTGCAAATCAAACACATACAATTTATTTTTCCAATAGTTTAGGTCAATAGCATATTGTTTCTTTCAATCAAAATTTTCAACATAAATAAGTCACAATTTAATTGTCACAATCCATTTCACACAATTTGCAAAAGAAATTTAAAGACAGTTTTTATGTTGTGCATAAACCTTATGCGAGTCGCCTCTTTGCCTTGACTCGATGCCTCGGGTTCTTTCCCGGTATTCTTTTCATCTGAAACATACAATTTTACAGTGTTTCTGTATCATAATTTATCATAAGTCCAAAAACAATTTCAAATCTATTTATTTTTAGCTTTAATGTAACACCCCTCACTCGTCTATAGTGTAGCCAAGCAAGGTGCGTCACACGGAGTGCCAAAGCACCTGATCTTATCTGATTTCATTACAGTTCTTGATTTATTTATTCAAAAACTTTATCTAAGGTTTAGGCTATTTTTAATTTTATCAAAATCTAACTAATTTGGAAATTTCAAAAATTTTTAACAATAATTCGGCAGAGTGCCTGCTGTAATTTGGACTAATAGTTCTTCTGAACCTGCCAAAAATAATTTCAATAAATACTCAAATTCATAACTCAAATTATCTCAAAGCATTCTCAACAGTTTCTCAAACTCAGATTCAGTCTCAAAATTTCTCAAACTCAATCTCATTCAGAATCATTATGATTAGATAATCAACTCAGATATCAGAATTCTTATATTTCATTAACTTATATAATTTGCCAATTAAGTACATAAACTTATCAAGTACAGGATATACAAATGAAATTACAGTTACTAATTCACATTACAATATAAGTAGTAATTATAATGTATAGATTAGAAAACATGCTTAAAATGAGCCCTATCTACAAGCATTGCTGAGGAGGTGACAACCTTGAACTCTTCTGACACTTCTACAGATCTGAACTCCAAAATCTCAGTCGAAGTACCTGTGCGAGGAAAATAATTTGATCACGCTAAGCATTTCTGCTTAGTGGTGCAATAGCATAACAAGAAATAATATATACAAATAAAGAAAGAAATAAATCATAATTCGGATACTCAGGAATCAATTTAATTTGGTATGGTATTTCTAGTATCAACTATCTTATATACTAGTTTGATCTTCTTTGGAAGTACTAAGTTATAACCTTTCAATAATAATACTGAGTATACAAATTATTCTAACTATATTGTATTTTAAGTCTCTATGGTTCTGCAAATTGTATTTTTGTTATGTTTTTATTGCTAATCTCTTTAACTCATTTCATTCAATACTTAATTTAATTGTACTGAAGTTTCATTATACTTAACTGCCTGAATTGAATAATATTTTAATTGACTGTCCATGTAGACTATACACTGACCAGACTGGATAAATGGATATACTAGCTCTGAGTACTTAGTATCTCGAGCCGTCACATCATCGGTCACAAAGTATCTCCCGGTGTGCAAACAGTGGGGCTAAAAAGCCATATAAATAATCAGGCAATAAGCCGAGTATCATAACCTAATCTGTATAGCCATAGGCTATTAAAATCATAGTGTGGCATAATAAGAAATAAAACACAATATGGCGTAAAGCCATTTACAGAACAGCTGTCAGAACTCTATTGGCATGCCAACCTATCCAAACTAGTCAACTAGGCAATACAAGGGCATTTACAAACTTAAATATTTAATTCTTTATTTTTAGGGTTTATAGGTCATTATGCCTTTCACTGGTCAATAAAATTGTTAACCTTTTTATGCATCATGGATAGGTTGATTCTAGTATCAACATGTCACAATTATGCAGTAGATCATCAGACAGATCACAATTATTCTAAAATACCATTATGCTCAAAGCATTTTTCTTGTCTCTTATAATAAGGACTAATGTCCCATTCATACATTCATGTGATTTATTAAGTCATTATGTTTCTTATTCACATTACTAGTCAAACATAAACGTTTACTTTTCCACACTGAACATATATGTTGGTTTTAGTTTCACTAGGATTCCTCATTTTGAGTTTATACTCATTGGCATTAATTTTCAAACTTAATTCAAGGCTAATTATATGTGATTCCAAATTTTCAGATTTCATGGCCTTTGGTTACTGTTCCATTGGGTCAGGCTATAGGGTGAAATTAGCAAAATTCTCTTAATCAAATTGTTTCTTATTATGTCTTCTTTAATTCATTTTTTTGAATTACTCCATTTTGAGTTGTATAACTCAAGTTATGGTCATTTAACCATAACTAGGTTAAATCTAAATTTTGACTTCCTTATTAGGCATTTTCGGTTCTGATTTTACTAAATTATTTGGACTATCTATAATAACATTGAGGTCTAGTATTCTTTATAAGTATTGTTGCCCTATGTCTTACGGTTAATCAGAAATTTTACGTGTGATTTATCAAGTTTTATGGAATTATTTATAGTCAAATTGTTGACTTGGACTCAAAGGTCCTATATTGGCATGGTCCTCAATTTGGTCAATGGCTTTAACCTTAAATTCTGGCCTTATACATTTATAATTTGAGGAAATTGCCTGAAACAAAGCTTTAAGTCTCTTTCTTAGCTTTCCATATTGGTATGGTTCATTACATTTGGAGACTTCTTGTGAGAGTTATGCCTATTTAAATTTTTCTAGACTTAATGGTCAATTGTATAAATTCCAGATTTAGTGTGTCAACTTTATCAACTTAATTGGCCTAGTTCCCTTGATTTCTAGGTTCTGGTCAAAATTTCAATATTGTAGGTTTATGGCTTATTAAACTTTTGGCACTGATTTTAGATCATTATGAGTTGTATAGACCAAGATATGGTTAATTTACTAAAGCTAGACAGTTTGCATTTTTAATGCAAAGTTAGGTCATTTTTAGGTCAAACTCAATTCTGGCAGATTTAGTACCCTAACTTAGGCAAGCAATTTGACTTGGTTCTAGTCATTTCTGGGCTTTGGTGTCTTCATAAGAGTTATAGCTCTATGTCTGATCTTTCCATTGATATAAATTTCAGGTCATTTGGACCTGTTTTGAGTGAGTTATGGTCAAATGAGTGACTATTGTTCATATGGTCAAATTCTGGGTTGCAATGGTTCTGGATAGTTTTGATACCTCAACTTGTGCATGCAATTTGACTTTGTAAATGACATTTTTGAGTTCTGTGATCTTCACCAAAGTTGTAGCTCTATGTCTAAGCTTTCCAACGGTATAAATTTCAGGTCATTTGGAGTTGTGTAGACCAAGATATGGTCATTTTACTATGGCTGGTTAAGTTACACTTATATTGCACTATTAGGTCATTTTTAAGTCAAAGTCAATTCGGCCAGTTTTTGTATCCCAACTTGGGCAATCAATTTGAATTGCTTAATTGCATTTTTGGGCTTAGTGGTCTCTACCAAAGTTGTAGCCCTATGTCTAAGCTTTCCAACGGTATAAATTTCAGGTCATTTGGACCTGTTTTGAGTGAGTTATGGCCAAAATACTGGCTGTTGTTCATATAGTCAAAAATTTGGGTTTCAATCTACCAATTCTAGATTAGGTCCCTTTTTGAGTCACTTTCTGGATAGATTTTTAGTAAGGCTTCTACATGAAAGTTGGTTTAATTTAGGTCTAATTTTACCTCCAATTGGTCTCATACCAATTGGGGTCACACAAGGTCAGTTATGGGTTAATTTATACACTGCCTTCATGAATCACACAACCTGCACACAAATTACACTTCCAATGTTTAATCCTCCTTCTCCCAAACTACAACACAGCATTCATAGCACTTCTAATCTCATTCATCAAGTCTCAAATTGGTCAATTTCCAACAGTTTACTCAAGCCCTCATTAATCAATACAGAACCCTGATTCACAAAGTCAAGGTCAACAATATATACTTGCAAACAATTAGTTAATACTTGAAATTTCCACTAACAACTTTCAATACACTCCCACTAATCTATCAATACCATAATTTAACAATAAAATTCATGAAATCAAGCACTAATCCATGCACATCAAGGCTGCCAAAAATGGCAATTTGCTAAGGCTTTCAAATACACTTTCCAAACCCCTAAATTCAAGTGCTCAATATACATACATGGAAAGTAAGTTGCTAATATATCAATTTAACCAAATCAATCCTAATTCCCATCAATTACATGTAGGAAAAACTCAATCAAACTCACCTCCCATGCCTGCCAAAAATGGACAGTCCCATAACTCAACCATTTCTTCAAATTTCTTCACCATTCAACTCATCCCAACCTTAAAACAAAGTTTAATGAAGCAAGGAATGAAAAACTAGCACTAACCTTTTTTTGTGCTTGATCAAACTTCATCAAAACTCTTCTTTCTTGTTCCCTATCTCTTTCCCATGTTATGTAGACAAACTTTAGTGAAGGAAAATTGAGAATTGAAGGCTTGAATCATGGAGAGAGAGAGCTTAGTTTGGGACGGCCATGGAGGTTTTGAAAGGAAATGGAATTCGGCCAAAGTGAATCATAAAGAAGAAGAAGAGTTAATGGGATTACACATGTCCATTTAGTTGTTTAAATACTCCCATAGTGCTCCACTAACTTATAATATATATTAATATAATTAAACTTTTAATTATCCTAAGTTTACCCCCCTTGATTTCTCTTAATGACATTTTATACATAAATTTCATTTTTCATGGCATTTTCAAAATTTACTACTACTAATTTTTTATGGACATTTAGGTCAAAAGTAAAATCTAGGTGTCAATTGACCAAAATGCCTCTCTTCGGATTATATTTTTGATTTTTCGGTGCTACCAATCAGGTCCTTGACCCGCCGATTTCTTTAATTTTCATTTTTGTCTGTACTTACTAAATTTTCTTGGACATTTTCAATGTCAATTACACCTCAATAGACCTTTAATCATGTCCCAAAAATATTTCCCCAGGGTTCCTCGCAGTTTAGGGCTAGTTAACGGTCTTTGTCATAACTTCCCAGTGCGGTCACCCATTGCTACGGGTTCGGCTCGTTTAACTTAGTCACATTTTTTCTCTTTTATTTTTTTCTTAATTTTTCTTGTATTTTTTTATTTATTTCATCATTTTATGCATGTTTACTATCACCGAAGTGTAGTTCCAGACATTCTGACTTTCCGGGGCAGACATTAGCCGCCAGAACAGTGGGATATACGGACTACTTAAAGTGAGGATGTTACATTTAATATGCTTAACTTGACGTTCTTTAAATTTTGTATTTCGGGGTTACTATTCATGATACTATTCAAGTCAAATTGTTGATTTTCTCATATTTAATAGGTATAGGGATTTCAATTTCATCCACATACCACATTTTGGTTACCTAATTTGTTGGTTTTGGTTGTTTCCTCAAATTTTAAGTCTCTTAGGTGAAATTTCAAAATTTTAGATTTGGTGTCCTGTTTTGCACTATTCCATTGGTCAAGTTGCTATTAAAATTTGGCTAAGTTTTCTTCATAGAAATTGTTTCTTATTGTCTTAACTTTATTTTCCTTTTTGAATCACTCCATTTAGACTTTTGTAGCCTAAGATATGACTATTTGAATGGGGCTGGCCAGATTTGGTGTTACCCAGAATTCTGGGCACTTTTTGGATATTGGCAGTTTTGGTGTGCTGAATGCAGGTCAAAATTTGGGTTTGTTTTCTTCATAAAAGTTGTAGGGCTATGTCTCAGCTTTCTATCGGTATAAGATTCAAGTCATTTGGACCTTCCTAGACCAAGTTATGGTCATTTAAGTAACTACTGTTCATTTGGTCATTTTTGTACAGGACAGTGTGCCCAAATCTGGATTTGGCCTAATTTTTCACTAAGTTATAATCATTTTCTGGGCATGATTCCTGAATTGAAAAATGGTCCATTTTGTGTCTAGTTTCATTCTCAATTGGCCTCACACCAATTGGATTGATAAATTTTCAGTTTTGGTCCTTGAAATGGACCTAGGTCAAGCTGTCAGCATACTGACCCTAACCAATCCGAATTGAAACTTGGTTCTAAGTAGTCACACGCACCACAAATGGTCACAATTGACCATTTCTCAACTCAAGTAAGGTCAATTGCATTAATTGACCAATTCTCAACTTTTTTTCCAATTTTTCAAAATGCTAGAAACCCTAGTTACACATTTGTGTAATTCAATGCAATCAAAGTGTACATCTAATGTCTATATACTTCATTCAACCTAAACAACCAATCAAATACATCAAAATCATTCATTTCAAACCCTAACATAAGCTGGCCGAAATTTCCTTTGGTCCTCTAATAATTGTTTTCTTTTGATTTTAAGTTAATTTCTAAGTTACTTACACCAAGAACACAAATAATAAACTAGAATTTTCAATTTAACTCACTAACCTTTCTTTGATGTTTAACTCTTCAATTTCCCTCCTTGTTTCTTCTTTCTTTCTTGCCCAATCACCTTCGCAAGTGAGTTTATCAAGTTTTAATGGATTAATTTGGGGTCAAAGTAGGTTTTAGTGATTGGAATCAAGCTTGGATTTAAGCTTTCATGGTGTTTCTTCAATGGTGTAGAGAGAGAGAGGAAGGGTGGCCAACTAGAAGAAGAAGAGTGATTTTTTTTTCTTTTCTTTTTTGTTATTTTATATGTAATTAACTTTAATTAACTTGGTCAAAGATTGTGGGAAAATTAAATTGGATTTTGACATCACCCATGATGTCATCCAAGTGATGTAATAACACTTTTTCTCTTTTTTTTTTTTCTTTTTCTTTTGCATTTATTTTTCTATTAGTTCTTTAACTTAATTCTCAATTCCAAAATTTTCTTTTCTCCGATTTTATTAAACAATTAGGTCAGAAGTCAGTCTAGGGGTGAATTGACCAAATTACCCCTCGCTGATTTAATCCGGTTTGCAATTTATTCAATATTTCTTCTGGATCCCTGACCTAATTATTTGACTTGCTTAACAATTCTTTTCTATGATTTTCTCTTTTCCACTGTGTTCACAATAGTCCTAAGGATTGCGACGTCACATTTTCCGGTTCGAAATTTGAGTTAAGACTGACCTCACAGTCATTTCCCGATAAGGTCACCCATCGCTGTGACTCCCGGCTCATTTAACTTTTTATGCTTTATTTTTCTTCTTTATACTTAACTAGTTGGCAATTACTAATTATTTGCATTCAAGGCTTATCTAGGAGTCTTAGATGTGGTTCTAATTCTCTTAATTATCCGGACCGACACCGGTCACCAGAATAGTAAAATGTACCAGGCTATGCAAATAGGGGTGTTACAATTCTACCCCCTTTAAAATAAATTTCGTCTCGAAATTTTACTTGGTATCAGTCTCTGAACAGCTGTGGATGCTATCTCCTCATGTCCTCCTCTCGTTCCCAAGTAGCCTCCTAGCCTGAATGATGGTTCCACAGCACTTTCACTAATGGTATCTGCTTGTTCCGTAACTGCTTCACCTCATAAGCCAGAATCTCTATGGGTTCTTCCTCATATGTGAGGTCTGGATTCACTTCAATTTCTTCCACTAGTAGTACATAAGATGGGTCAGATCTATACCTCCTCAACATCGATACATGGAAGACGTTATGTATCTTCTCCAACTCTGGAGGTAGTGCTAAATGGTATGCCAAAGGACCCACTCTTTTCAGAACCTCATATGGCCCAATGAAACGAGGACTCAGTTTTCCCTTTCTGCCAAATCTCATAATTTTCTTCCAAGGGGAAACCTTGAGGAATACTTTATTACCAACTGCATATTCAATGTCCCTTCTCTTCAGATCAATATAGGACTTCTGACGGTCTGATGCAGCTTTGAGTCGATCTCTAACTAATATGATTTTCTCCTCAGTCTGCTGAACAATTTTAGGCCCAATCATCTTTCTTTCACCCACTTCATCCCAATGCAACGGGGGTTCTATATTTTCTGCCATACAAAGCTTCATATGGAGGCATTCCAATTCTTGATTAGTAGTTGTTGTTGTAAGCAAACTCAATCAAAGGCAAGTGTGTGTCCCAGCTGCCCTCAAACTCAATCACACAAGCCTGTAGCATGTACTCCAAGATCTGAATTACTCTCTCAGACTGGCCATCTGTCTGTGGGTGAAATGCCATACTGAAGTTCAATCTAGTTCCTAGGGCTCTCTGAAGACTACCCTAGAATCTAGAAGTGAACCTAGGATCTCTGTCTGATATGATGGATACTGGCACTCCATGCAGTCTTACTATCTCATCAATGTACAACTTGGCCAATCTTTCTAAACTATAGTCCATCCGGACAGGCAGAAAATGAGCAGACTTGGTTAGTCTGTCAACAATGACCCATACTGCATCATGGCACTTTTGTGTCCTCGGAAGTCCCATCGCAAAATCCATCGTTAATCTCTCCCATTTTCATTCCGGTACTGGTAGTGGATGTAACAAACCAGCTGGTACTTGATGCTCTGCCTTCACTTGCTGACAAGTTACGTATTTGGAAACAAATTCTGATACATCTCTTTTCATTCCCATCCATCAGTAGTGCTCTTTTAGCCCTCTATACATTTTTATGCTACCAGGGTGCATAGCAAAAGGAGATTCATGTGCTTCCTTCAAAATGACATGTTTCAAGTTAACGTCATTAGGAATGCACATTCTACCCTGGTGTAGCAATAGGCCATCATCTCTTACTGAGAATTCTAGTTTCTTGCCCTGTCTGACTTCTTCTAACAGCTTCTGATACTTCTGATCATTCTGTGCAGCCATTCTGATCTGATCAATCAACACTGGTTGTACATGCCATGCAACTGCTGTTTGCCCCTCATCATTAATCTCTAAGTTGGTATGCAATACTCTCAACTCATGTACCATAGACAAAGGAGAAACTCGTAGACTTGCCATAGTCTTACGACTTAAGGCATTAGCCACCATATTAGCTTTCTTTAACTGATAGTATATCAGACAATCATAGTCTTTTATCAACTCTAACCATCTCCTCTGTCTCAAATTCAACTCTTTCTGAGTGCCCAAATACTTTAAACTCTTATAATCTGTGTAGATGTAACACTTCTCCCCATATAAGTAGTGTCTCCAGATCTTAAGAGCGAACACAATAGCTGCTAGCTCCAAGTCATGTGTCGGATAATTCCTCTCATGCAGTTTCAGCTGGCATGATGCATAGGCAATGACATTTCGCTCTTGCATTAGTACACAGCCTAACCCATTGTGAGAAGCATTACTGTAAACAGTATACTCTTTACCCAGGGTAGGTAAAGTAAGGACTGGAGCTTCAGTTAAATATCTCTTTAACTCATCAAAACTCTACAGGCATTTGTCATTCCACTGAAATTTCACATCTTTTCGAAGTAATTTGGTCAATGGAGATGCCAATATAGAGAACCCTTTCATAAAACGGCAGTAGTATCCAGCTAAACCCAAAAAACTGTGAATTTCAGTGATATTTCTGGGTGGCTTCCAATTAAGGATAGCTTCTATCTTACTTGGATCTACCTTAATGCCCTCTACCGATACTATATGCCCCAGGAAGGATATTTCCTTCAGCCAAAATTCACACTTTGACAATTTGGCGTATAGCTATTTCTCCATTAAAGTCTACAGTACAATCCGCAAATGTCTATCATGTTCTTCTGCATTCCTCGAATAAACAACTATATCATCTATGAATACCACAATAAACTAGTCGAGGTATGGTCTGAAGATAGTATTCATTAGATCCATAAAAGTAGCCGGAGCGTTAGTTAACCCAAATGGCATGACCAAGAACTCATAATGGTCATAGCGGGTTCTAAAGGCAGTTTTAGGAATACTTTGCTCTTATACTTTCAACTGATAATAACCCAATCTCAGGTTAATTTTGGAGAACACAGCTGCACTCCTCAACTGATCAAACAAGTCATCAATGCGGGGGAATGGATATCTTTTCTTTATTGTCACCTTATTCAACTGCTGATAGTCAATACATAAGCAGAGAGTGCCATCTTTCTTCTTAACAAACAACACTGGTGCTCCCCAAGGTGCTAAAGCCCTTATCAAGCAGCTCTTGCAACTGCATTTTTAACTCTTTCAATTCTGCTAGTGCCATTCTATATGGTGTTATGGAGATTGGGTCCACACCAGGCATAACATCAATTTCAAACTGCACTTCTCTTTCCGGAGGTAATCCTCGCAACTCATCAGGGAATACATCCGGAAAGTCACATATAGTAGGGATGTCTCTCAATACTGGACTCTCCATTTTAGTGTATATCACATGTGCCAAGTATGCTTCACACGCTTTTCTGATCATCCTTCTAGCTAGTGCAACCGAAATGATGTTTGATGGCAGTAACTGTCTCTCCCCATGTACTACCACATCACCGTATAGAGGGAGACCAAAAGTGACTATCTTCAGTCTACAATCAATCATGGCATGATGCTTGGCTAACCAATCTATGCCCAAGATGATATCATAATCTCTAAAGGGCATTTCAATCAAATCTGACAAAAAAGTGTGTCCTTGGATCACCAAAGGACACTCTCTATAGATTCTATTTGTAACACCCTCATTTTCGTAGTCCATACGTCTTACTGTTTCGACGGCTAATGTCTGCCCCAGAAAGTCAGAATGTCTAGAACTATACTTCGGTGATAGTAAACATGCATAAAATGATGAAATAAATAAAATGAAAATACAAGAAAAATTAAAGAAAAATAAAAGAGATAAAATGTGACTAAGTTAAACGAGCCTAAATCGTAGCGATGGGTGACCGCACTGGAAAATTACGGCGATGATCGTTGACTAGCCTTGGACTGCGGGGAACCCAGGAAAATATTTTCGGGACATAATCAAAGGTCTACTGAGGTGTAATTGACATTGAAAATGTCAAAGAAAAATTAGTAAGTTAGTACAAATTAAAAGCGAAAATTTAAGAAATCGGCGGTACAAGGAGTAAATCGGTAGCACCGAAAAAATCCGAAATACAACCTGAAGAGAGGCATTTTGGTCAATTGACACCTAGAGTTGACTTTTGACCTCAATGTCCATTAAAAATAAATAGTATTATACTTTGAAAATGTCATGAAAAAATTAAATTGAAGTACATTATATAAATAGTGGAAGAAATGAGGCAAATGTGCAAATAATTAAACTTTAATTAATTAAACATTAAATTATTCCTAAGTGCTCCACTAACTCTCATTTTGAGACACCTATATAAGTAATTAGGACAGATTGTTCCACTAAACCATTTCATTTTCTTCAAGCTTTCATCCATGGCCGAAGTGAAATCCTCCCAAATTCACCATGGTCGTTTCATGCATGAGCTCAAGTCCTCCATGATCAAGCCATTATTTCTTCAAGCTCCCTTCATGAAAAAAGATCCTTACACCATGGGCAACCTATAAGCAGCAAAAATGAGAGGAAATTTCAAGGATTTGTCAAGCTCAAGTTGAGGTTAGTGTTAGTTTTTCTTCCCTTGCTTAATTAAAGTTTGTATTGAGGTTATGGTGAGTAGTTTGGTTGAAAAATTTACGGAATTGAGTGAATATTTTGTAACACCCCTATGTTCGGTAGTGCATTCTACTGTTCCGGTGACTAATGTCTGTTCGGACAGTTAGGATGTCAGGAATTATATTTAAATATTAGTGTGGAGATATAAGGTATTGAAATACAAAAAAGGAAAATACGAGAAAAATAAAGGAAAAATAATAGCAATGAAATGTAACCAAGTTAAACGAGCCGAAAACTGTATTGATGGGTGACCGCATCGGGAAGTTGCGGCGTAGACCGTTGACTAGCCCTGGACCTCGAGAAACCTTGGAAAATATTTTTAAGGCTTAAATAAACATCTATTGAAGTATAAATGACATTAGAAATGTCAAAGAAAAATTAAGTAATTAGCACAAAGAAAAACGAGAAATCAAGAAAACGACAAAACTCGGTATTACCGAAAAATTGGGAATGCAACCCGAATAGGGGCATTGTAGTCATTTGACATCCCAAGTTACCTTTTGACCTAAATGTCCATTAAAAATAAATGATATTACACTTTGAAAATGTCATGAAAAATTAAAATGAGATACATTATGTAAATAGAAAAAGAAATGAGGTAAATGTGGGAATAATGAAACTTTGGAATAAATAATCAATATACTACATTAGTGCTCCACTAAGGCAGATTTGGGACACCTAGTTAAGCTAAATGGGGCAGCAAAAACTCATCTTCAACCTTGAATCACCACATTGCCGAATTATTTTTCTCTCTCAAAGGAAAACTCCATGGATGTCCCAACCAAGCTTTCTCTCTCCATGATCCAAGCTTCCATTTGTTAAAGTTCCTTCACTAAAGTTGTTCTGCACACCTTGGGCAGCATACTTGGAGCAAGAAAGATAAGTTTTGGTGAGGTTTTGAAGAAGTCCAAAAGAGGTAAGTGGGTGTTTTCAATTCTTGTTTCATTAAAAGTGTAACCAAAGTTGTGGGTAGTTGATTTATGGAAGAATTTTTGATGTTTGATGAATTATTGGAGCTGAGCCATTTTGACAGCCATGAAACCTCACCATGAACAGCTTGTCCTTGCATGTAAATGGTTGTTTGGATGTTGATTTAAATGTTTAGTTATATTGAAGTTGAATTCCATGTGTAAAGTTTGATTTGTAAGCTTGAAAAGTGAAAATGGAAGTTGATAGGTATGTGTAAACTTGTGGCAGCCTCATGAAGAAGATTGAAGTGTTTAAGTTCATGAAATATTGTTGAATTATGTTGCTTATGGTGGCAGCATGTGTATGTGAATAATTGTTTGGATTTGGACATGTAAATGGGGTATGTTCATGTGGTTAAATTATTGTAATTGGACTTTGAAAATTCTGAGTTATAATGTGTATGTTGAGAGTGGTTACAAGCTGCCCAAAATGACCAAAATGTGATGTAAAGTGTGTTAATGTTATGGTACCAAATCATGTCACACTCTACCCCTCTGTAAGGCATAACATGATCTCATAGTATACCTAATGAATTACCAACTTCGTCTACTGATAACCCATTAAATACACTACAAGGGATTTTAAAACTTTTCTTACTTCTTTTCATAGTGGTGAGCAATGTTGACAAGTGTTAAAATTTTTTTTTTAACTGAAGTCAAACCAAATAACACATTTGAAGTATTAACAATTTTTGTAAAAATTTTAGTAGAGTGCCATCTGTATTTTGAATAAAACAGTTCTTCAAAAACCTGTAAAAAACACTTCCAATATTTTGTTCAATCCCCAAACTCCAATATCCAATCAACACAATAAGTTTCTCAATATTTGCCAACTCAAATCCACAATAATTTTCCAGTGTTTTCAAAAGCTGAGATAAAAGAAATATATCACAATATTTACAAGCCAAAATAATTTACAAATTTAGTTTATAACATTAATGTACAATTTTAATTTATAACTGCTCAAAACCAAGAACAATATATACATACAGTGAACATACATTACAACAAAAACTACAAAATATGGTATACTCGATATACCTGGTGAAATCTCAAAATGTGGTACAAGCAGCCTACTCTGCTGCTCTGTCCATCTGTCTACCTGTGACAGCAATGACAAAGCTATCGCTGAGAAAAATTTACTCAGTAGTGCACAATAACAATTTAAAATACAGTATATAAAACTTTTATTGACAATTTACAATTCAAATTATTCATTATTTCATGTCACGATTTTCAAAGCTCATATAACACAATTTTGATCAAACAATTGAATAACACAGTGCTGCCAATCAATAACATAATTTGATCAAATAACTGAATAACACAGTTTTGCCAATCAATAACACAATTTGAACAATTAACTGAATAACACAGTTTTGCTAATCAATAGCACAATTTAGTCCATGACATAAATTTTTCTGAACATGCCGTGTGTACATCACGACAAGGCACACTCACCCCACTAATCGAAATCAATGAGGGAGGAAGCTAGCTAGATAATGAGAACTCATCCACACTCACCTTAGACTGGCAAGTCAAAGAGGGAGGAATATAATCACACTCACCCCATAAATGGAGGAGGAACATAGTAACATTGTCATGCCAAGTGTGAATCATAATAATTCCAAATCACAATATTTCATACAAACCAAAAATCACATTTTATCTCAAAATTTTTATTTGCAAAGTAGGCAATACAATAATTTCCAAATACAATTCCCAAATTTAAAACAATAAAAAATTATCCATAACTCAATTCTCCAAGTAAATTTTCTGGTAAAAGCAGTGAATATAAAAAGTATTGTGCACAAACCTCTAATCTATGCCTCTTGGCCCTGACTCAGTGTTCCTTATGCTTCTCAATATCCTTTTCAACTGAAACACACAATTTGAAGTGTTTCAGTACTCAATGAATTTGTTTCTAACAATAAAATCCAATATTTAAATTTTCTTGATACTATTCCCTTCAATTCATTTCATTAGTCAACCTATAATGTTGACCCTTGATGCACTCTAAGTGAGTCAATTCTAATGTTACCAATATGTCACATTTTATAGCCTTTTAGTGTTGGTACATGTTACCAAATTCATTTTCAAGTATATTACATTTTATTGCAATTTATCGGATTTCAGTGTACTATTTGACCTAGCCGGACAATCTAGTTCCCTCGGTTTTTGGTCCAAACTACAAACTTGTAGGTCTATATCTTATTGCACGCGGGGCAAAATTTCAGGTCATTTTGAGTTGTGTAGACCAAGATATGGTCAATTTACCAATGCTGGACAGAATGCACTAAAATGGTAGGTTTAAGTCATTTTTAGGTCACTTTTGGTTCGACCAGTTTTGGTACTTGAAATTATGCAAGCTATTGGGCTTGGTTCTGACCATTTCTGGGCTTTGGTGTTTGCATAAGAATAGTAGATCTATATCTAAACTATTCATGGTAAAAATTTCAGGTCAATTGGACCTGTTTTGTGTAAGTTATCATCAAAACACTAACTGCTACTCAAATGGTCAATTTTCAGGCTTTCAAGTCACTAATCCGGATTTGGTCATTTTTCAAGTCACCTTTTAGGCAGAATTTCAGTAAGCTTCCATCATGAAAGTTGGCACTTTTTGTGCCTAGTTTCACCTCCAATTGGTCTCATACTAATTGGAGTCACACACTTAAGGTTCTAAGCCAAAATGTACACTGCCCTGTTACACATTATTCAACACTTATCAATTACACATTCAATACTTACCAAGTTTACCTTTCATGCCAATTCTGATTTGGTACCATAACATTAACGCACTTTACATCACATTTTGGTCATTTTGGACAGCTTGTAACCATTCTCAATATACACATTATAACTAAGAATTTTCAAAGTCTAATTACAACAATTTAACCACATGAACATACCTCATTTACATGTCTAAATCCCAACAATTAAACACATACACATGCTGCCACCATAAGCATCATAATTCAACAAACCATTCCATGAAACTACACATTTCTAACCACACTTTAAAGTTGTCAAACTACCCCATTGAACATATCCTTTCAAATTGCTTTCAAGCTTCCAAAACCAATTGCACTATTACACATACACTTAATATACATTGGCTAAATCACTCCTATACATATAAACACTTACATCAACATCTCAAGCTACCATTTATATGCAAAAACAAGCTATACATAATGAAGTTCCATGGCTGCCAAATTGTACATCTCCATTAATTCATCAAACCTTCAAACTTCTTCCATAAATCCATTCAACACAACACCCACACAAGCTTTAATGGATAAAGGATGACGAAATGACCATGTACCTCAAGTGGAGCTTGTCAAAACTCCTTCAAATCTCTCGTTTTTTGCTCCCAAATTGCTGCCCAAGAGGTGTACTCAACTTTTAATGAAGGAACCTAGTGGGAAGGATGGCTCAAAATAGGTTGCATGGAGCTTGGAAGATTTTGGCTATGGAGTTTTTCTCCCAAGGGTTTTCGGCTGGTTTGCTAAATGAAGAAGATGAAGGTATATTCTACCACAAATCTGCTTAATGGTCCACTTTAAAGATGTTAGTGGAGCACTAAAATTAATTATAATGTTTGTTTAATCAAATTTTCCATAATTCCCACATTTAACCTCTTTTCTTTCACTATTTATATAATGTATCTCGTTTTAATTTTTCATGATATTTTCAAAGTGTAACATCATTTATTTTTAATGGAAATTTAGGTCAAAAGGCAACTCGGGATGTCAATTGACCACAATGCCCCTATTCGGGTTGCATTCCCAATTTTTCGAAAACACCGATTTTTGTCGATTTCTCGATTTTTCATTTTTCTTTGTACTAGTTAATTAATTTTTCTTTAATATTTCTAATGACATTTGTACTTCAATAGATGTTTATTTAAGTCTAAAAAATATTTTCCAGGGTTCCCTGCGGTCCAGGGCTAGTCAACGGTCCATGCCGCAACTTCCCGGTGCGGTCACCCATCGCTAAGGTTTTCGACTCGTTTAACTTGGTTTCATTTCATTGCTATTATTTTTCCTTTGTTTTTCTTGTATTTTCCTTTCTTGTATTTCATTATTTTATGTCTCCTCACTACTTTTAAATGTAGTTCTAGGCATTCTAGCTGTCCGAACAACACTGGTCACCGAAACAGTAGAACGCACTACCGAACATAGGGGTGTTACAATTCTCCCCCCTTTAAAATAAATTTCGTCTCAAAATTTTACCCAATAGCCATCTTACAATAGTCATACATATATTTTCTCCTTTCTATATGATCATTTAATCTTCTTTCCCTTAAATTTGTATAAGACTTTTAACAATCTAGTACAACATTTAATTTGTTTGTATAACACCAATCTTCTCTTACTATTGTTCTGTCTAATATTTTGGTTCATGTTTCCTTATTGAATGACCTTTGAGGTCATGTTAGAATTATTTATCTAGTCATTGGTCCTCTGACCATTCTAGTCAACTATCTTACTCACATTCGTAACATTTCTTTGTTATATCTGAACCAACTGTTCAAATATTTACTTCCACAACTCTTTTTATCTATTAATATTCTATAACTTACTTCCTTTTATACTGAAGTATAACCTTTTGATAATCTAATTTTTGAGTCTTAACTCCCTAAGTAGGATTTCCAAACTCATTTCCAATAATAAAATTTTGTCCTGACATAACTATACCAATACAGATGCCATTGGCAACTATTCTCATCTTGGTGCACTATCAGTAGTATGTAGCTCTACACAATAATCTCAAATCAATACTGTAATCTGTAGCTTACAGTATAAACATCAAGAACATTGCATAGTTACTACGATACATCCCAATAGATCAAACTTTCCTATCTTTTATCCTTTTTGAATTCACTAATATCCGAAACTTATTCTGATTACAATATCCATTGACAATTACTAACTGTAACATCTTTGCCCTCATCTAGAGCAATTCTATTACTATAACTTACTTTTAGTTGACTAACAAATTTTTTTATATGAGGGACAGCAGGAAGGCAAATAATACTGGCACTAACATAAAAGTATGTAGACCCCAGGTCAAACAATACATATACATATTAGTTACTAATTTAGAGAGTACCAGCAATAATGTCAAAAGTCTCAGCCTCTTCCCTCTGTTGTATAACGTATACTCTAGCTGAAGCATCACCTTGTTCTGGCTGATTCACAGTACTTTGACTTCTAGGTGTACTACCCTACCTCTACCTCTGCCTCTACTAACTGATGGTGAACCCTTTAGGGTAGAAACTTGGGCTGATCCCCTTAGTGTAGTAAATGATCCAGAACGGCATGGATTTATACAATCCTTAGCAAAATGACCAGTCTCTCCACAATTAAAACATGCTCCTATGGCTTTATAACATACCCCACTATGTGATTTATCACAAGTTTCACAAAGTCGATCTGACAGAGCATTTCTGGGTTTCTGCTGAGTTTGTTGATCCGATAGAGGTGGTTTCTGTCCAGAAAATCTATCTCTACCTGATTCGCGTGTGCTAGATCCTCCAAAGTGCTTTCTTTTTCCTGACCCACTATCAGGAACTTGATCAGTAGTCTTTCTAATTTTTTTGTTTTTCTTTTGTACCTTTTTTAACTGTTTCTTCATTCTCAATTCTTTCCAGTTCCAGGGCTTGCGATATTAACTCTGAGAAATTCTGGTATCGAAACCCCACAACTTGCATTTTTAAACTAGGCCTTAACCCCGTCTCAAAGCGTTTACATCTATCTCTAGGAGTGGTAAGCAGGCTTCCTGCATAATGACTCAATCAAGAGAAGTTTCTCTCATATTCTGCCACTGTTCTGCCTCCTTGCTTCAGACTTAAGAACTCTTGTAGCTTCTGGTCCATATAGGCATCTGGGACATATTTTTGTCTGAACTCCCTGAGAAAGTCGTCCTATGTCAGTACTGGGGGTTCCACCAAACTGTGGGGAATGGTTTTCCACTAGTCATATGCATCTCCCTGTAGAAGTGAGACTGAGTACTCAAACTTCAGCTCATCGGTGCAGTGCAGCTTCCTAAAAACTCTTTCCATCCTTTCCAATCATTGTTCTGCCTCTAGCGGATCCACTGTCCCCTTGAACTCAATAGCCCCATATTTAATCAACTTGTCGTACTGCCTAGCTGAAGGCTGTGGTTGTACTACTGGTGTCTACAGTGGGGCTTGAGTGGGCATGTTACCAGCCATTTGTTGGAACATCGCACCCACTTGCTGAGCAAATTGAGCAGGGAACTATGGTATTGAGGGGATTGGTGTAGCTGATTTACTCACTTTTTTAAGGGCTGGGGCATCCCCTTGTACCTCAGCCTCTATTGATTGATCGATTGAACAGTCCCCTTCTTCCATAGTCAATTAGAGGATATTACACCTCCTGAACAAATAACACAAGGAGATTTCCTCCTGTTAGTGCATATTTATAATGTAATGTACTGTATGTATCAAACAATGACATTGAGCAGTTGTACTATGAAGGAAAAATATTCAAATTACAGGTCAAAACAGAATTTAAAAACTTGCTCTGATACCACTAAAACATGTCACACCCTACCCCTCCGTAAGGCATAACATGATCCCGTAGTATACCTAATGAATTACCAACTTCGTCTACTGATAACCCATTAAATACACTACAAGGGATTTTAAAACTTTTCTTACTTCTTTTCATAGTGGTGAGCACTGTTGACAAGTGTTAAATTTTTTTTTTAACTGAAGTGAAACTAAATAACACATTTAAAGTATTAACAATTTCTGTAAAAATTTTGACAGAGTACCATCTGTATTTTGAATAAAACAGTTCTTCAAAAACCTGTAAAAAACACTTCTAATATTTTGTTTAATCCCCAAACTCCAATATCCAATGAACACAATAAGTTTCTCAACATTTGCCAACTCAAATCCACAATAATTTTCCAGTGTGTTCAAAAGCTGAGATAAAAGAAATATATCACAATATTTACAAGCCAAAATAATTTACAAATTTAGTTTACAACTTTAATGTACAATTTTAATTTACAACTACTCAAAACCAAGAACAATATATACATACAGTGAACATACATTACAACAAAAACTACACTAAATGGTATACTCGATATACCCGGTGAAATCTCAAAATGTGGTACAAGCAGCCTACTCTGCTGCTCTGTCCGTCTATCTACCTGCGATAACAATGAAAAAGCTATCGCTGAGTAAAATTTATTCAGTGGTGCACAATAATAATTTAAAATGCGGTATATAAAACTTTTATTGACAATTTACAATTCAAATAATTCACAATTTCATGTCATGATTTTCAAAGCTCATATAACACAATTTTGATCAAACAATTGAATAACATAGTTTTGCCAATCAATAACACAATTTGAACAATTAACTGAATAACACAGTTTTACCAATCAATAACACAAATTAGGCCACAACACAAATTTTTCCGAACATGCCGTGCGTACATCACGACAAGGCACACTCACCCAACTAATCGAAATCAATGAGGCAGGAAGCTAGCTAGATAATGAGAACTCATCCACACTCACCTCAGACTGGCAAGTCAAAGAGGGAGGAATATAATCACACTCACCCCATAAATGGAGGAGGAACATAGTAACATTGTCATGCCAAGTGTGAATCAAAATAATTCCAAATCACAATATTTCATACAAACCACAAATCACATTTTATCTCAAAATTTCCATTTGCAAAGTAGGCAACACAATAATTTCCAAATACAATTCCCAAAGTTAAAACAATAAAAAATTATTCATAACTCAATTCTCCAAGTAAATTTTCTGGTAAAAGCAGTAAATATAAAAAGTATTATGCACAAACCTCTGATATATGCCTCTTAGCCCTGACTCAGTGTTCCTTATGCTTCTCAATATCCTTTTCAACTGAAACACACAATTTGAAGTGTTTCAGTACTCAATGAATTTGTTTCTAACAATAAAATCCAATATTTAAATTTTCTTAGTACTATTCCCTTCAATACATTTCATTAGTCAACCTATAATGTTGACCCTTGATGCACTCTAAGTGAGTCAATTCTAATGTTACCAATATGTCACATTTTATAGCCTTTTAGTATTGGTACATGTTACCAAATTCATTTTCAAGTATATTATATTTTATTGCAATTTACCGAATTTTGGTGTACTATTTTGACCTAGCCGGACGACCTAGTTATCTCGGTTTTCGGGTTTCGGTCCAAACTACAAACTTGCAGGTCTATGTCTTATTGCACGCGGGGTAAATTTTCAGGTCATTCTGAGTTGTGTAGACCAAGATATGGTCAATTTACCAATGCTAGACAGAATGCACTAAAATGGTAGGTTTAGGTCATTTTTAGGTCACTTTTGATTCGGCCAGTTTTGGTACCTGAACTTGTGCAAGCTATTTGGCTTGGTTCTGGCCATTTCTGGGCTTTGGTGTCTCCATAGGAATTGTAGATCTATGTCTAAAATATTCATGGTAAAAATTTTAGGTCAATTGGACCTGTTTTGAGTAAGTTATCGTCAAAACACTAACTGCTGCTCAAATGGTCAATTTTCAGGCTTTCAAGTCACTAATCCGGATTTGGTTATTTTTCAAGTCACCTTCTATGCAGAATTTAGGTAAGCTTCCTTCATGAAAGTTGGAACTTTTTGTGCCTAGTTTCACCTCTAATTGGTCTCATATCAATTGGAGTCACACACTTAAGGTTCTAAGCCAAAATGTACACTGCCCTATTACACATTATTCAACACTTATCAATTACACATTCAATACTTACCAAGTTTACCTTTCATGCCAATTCTGATTTGGTACCATAACACTAACACACTTTACATCACATTTTGGTCATTTTGGATAGCTTGTAACCATTCTCAATATACACATTATAACTAAGAATTTTCAAAGTCCAATTACAACAATTTAACCACATGAACATACCTCATTTACATGTCTAAATCCCAACAATTAAACACATACACATGCTGCCACCATAAGCATTATAATTCAACAAACCATTCCATGAAACTACACATTTCTAACCACACTTTAAAGTTGCCGAATTACCCCATTGAATATATCCCTTCAAATTGCTTTCAAGCTTCCAAAACCAATTGCACCATTACACATACACTTAATATACATTGGCTAAATCACTCCTATACATATAAACACTTACATCAACATCTCAAACTACCATTTATATGCAAAAACAAGCTATACATAATGAAGTTCCATGGCTGCCAAAATGTACATCTCCATTAATTCATCAAACCGTCAAACTTCTTCCATAAATCCATTCAACACAACACCCACACAAGCTTTAATGGAGAAAGGATGAAGAAATGAACATGTACCTCAAGTAGAGCTTGTCAAAACTCCTTCAAATCTCTCTCTTTTTGCTCCTAAACTGCTGCACAAGAGGTGTACTCAACTTTTAATGAAGGAACCTAGTGGGAAGGATGGCTCAAAATGGGTTGCATGGAGCTTGGAAGATTTTAGCTATGGTGTTTTTCTCTTAAGGGTTTTCGGCTGGTTTGCTAAATGAAGAAGATAAAGGTATATTCTGCCACAAATCTTCTTAATGGTCCACTTTGAAGATGTTAGTGGAGCACTAAAATTAATTATATTGTTTTTTTAATCAAATTTTCCATAATTCTCACATTTAACCTCTTTTCTTTCACTATTTACATAATGTATCTCATTTTAATTTTTCATGACATTTTCAAAGTGTAACATCATTTATTTTTAATGGACATTTAGGTCAAAAGGCAAACTCGGGATGTCAATTGACTACAATGCCCATATTCAAGTTGCATTCCCGATTTTTCGGTAACACCGATTTTTATCGGTTTCTCGATTTTTCATTTTTCTTTGTACTAATTAATTAATTTTTCTTTGGTATTTCTAATGACATTTATACTTCAATAGATATTTATTTAAGTCTAAAAAATATTTTTCCAGGGTTCCTTGCGGTCCAGGGCTAGTCAACGGTCCATGTCGTAACTTCTCACTGTGGTCACCCATCGCTAAGGTTTTCGGCTCGTTTAACTTGGTTTCATTTCATTGCTATTATTTTTCCTTTGTTTTTATTGTATTTTCCTTTCTTGTATTTCATTATTTTATGTCTCCTCACTACTTTTAAATGTAGTTCGAAGCATCCTAGCTATTCAAATAACACTAGTCACCGGAACAGTAGAACGCACTACCGAACATAGGGGTGTTACAAATAAGAATTGGCATGAAAGGTAAACTTGGTAAGTATTGAATGTGTAATTGGTAAGTGTTGAATAATGTGTAACAGGGCAGTGTACACTTTAGCTTAGAACCTTAAGTGTGTGACTCCAATTGGTATGAGACCAATAGGAGGTGAAACTAGGCACAAAATATGCCAACTTTCATGAAGGAAGCTTACCTAAATTCTGCCTAGAAGGTGACTTGAAAAATGACCAAATCCGAATTAGTGACTTGAAAGCCTGAAAATTGACCATTTGGGCAGCAGTTAGTTTTTTTACTATAACTTACTCAAAACAAGTCCAAATGACCTGAAATTTTTACCATGAATAGTTTAGACATAGATCTACAATTCTTATAAAGACACCAAAGCCCAGAAATGGCCAGAACCAAGCCAAATAGCTTGCACAAGTTCGGGTATCAAAACTGGCTGAACCAAAAGTGATCTAAAAATGACCTAAGCCTACCATTTTAGTGAATTCTGTCTAGCATTGGTAAATTGACCATATCTTGGTCTACACAAATCAGAATGACCTAAAATTTTACCCCGCGTGCAATAAGACATAGACCTACAAGTTTGTAGTTTAGACCGAAACCCGAAAACTGAGGGAACTAGGTCATCCGACTAGGTCAAAATAGTACATTGAAATCCGATAAATTACAATAAAATGCAATATACTTGAAAATGAATTTGGTAACATATACCAACACTAAAGGGCTATAAATTGTGACATATTGGTAACATTAGAATTGACTCACTTAAAGTGCATCAAGGGTCAACATTATAGGTTGACTAATGAAATGAATTGAAGAGAATAGTACCAAGAAAATTTAGATATTGGATTTTATGGTTGGAAACAAATTCATTGAGTACTGAAACACTTTAAATTGTGTGTTTCAGTTGAAAAGGATATTGAGAAGCATAAGGAACACTGAGTCAAGGCCTAGAAGCGACTCAAATCAAGTTTGTGCACAACTAGTTTTTAACTGATTTTGTTCTGAATATTTCATATGATTAAATGACATATTCTTCTTATGTATTATGTTTAACAAGCATTGGATTTAATTCAATGATTATTGAAATTGTTATAGTATGTATGAATTTAGCTTTGTGAAATGGTATTTCCACAATTATTAAGCATTGTTGCGGATTGAATAAATTATGTTTTGAAAAATTATGATAGAACATGTTTTGAATTGTGATGGGTAATTTGCATGGAAAAATGCAAATTTATGATTTGAATTGTGATGAGCATAAAAATTATTGGATATTGGAATTAACTTTGAATCGAATTGTATTGTGATTTATGCTCACTAAAAGGAATGTGATATTCTCTTATATCTCACTATAGATGCTTGACTAGGTTATTACCCGTCTGTAACATCCTCCCAGTAGCAATTCAAGATCTCATCGTCGGTGACCTGGTGTGTCGATCATGACTAGAACTTCTGGAAAAAAATATTTAAACTAAAGTCAGGAATCATAATTAACTCAAATATTAATAAGAAAAATTTAGTAAAAATTTTAGAAATAAAATACAACCAAGTCAAATGAGTCGGTGCCCAAGCGATGGGTAACCAGAGGTAAGTTGCGGTTCTCGCAACGAGGAGCCCTAGACCTGGGGGAAAAATTCATAAAATAATTTTTGGGACTCCAGAGAAGGGTCATTGAGATTCCTATGGCATTAGAATGCCAAGAAAATATTTAGAAAAATTTTTCAATAGGTACAGACAATTTTGACCCGTTAAGCCAAACGGAGGGCATTTTGGTCATTTCGTCTTCAGAGGTGATTTTTGGCCGACTTGCCCAGTTGAGTAAATAATTAATATGACATAAAATATGAATAAACATTACTAAAAATGAAATTGAAAATGAGTAGTGGATAAAAGAAAAGGAAAATGAAATAAAAAGCAATTTATGACATCTTGATGATGTCATTTAAAAGCCATAACCAATCACAATTAAGTAACCATTTGACTAATTAATAAAAGAGATAAATAAAGACCAAGGAAGACCAAAAACAAGCAGCCATCTTCTTCTTCAAAACGTGATCCTCTCCTCCATAACCCTCCATGGAAGTTTTCTTTAATTACTTCCATTTTCCCATGAATTTGCACTATAAAACCCTAAGTCCCTTCACTAAAAACTTGTCTCTACCTCTTGGGAAGTGTTTGGCAGCCTAGAAAGGGAAAGAAAGTGAAGATTAACTTGGGAAAATTCTGCCCTACAAGAGGTTAGTGCACATATATACTTAAAACTCTTTAATCCCATGCTAGAGACTTGAAACAAGTATGAATTTGTAACTTAAATGAATAAAAGTTATGTGTATGTCCACCATGATTTTTGGCAGCCCTAAAGAAGGAACATGATTGAGTGTCTTGATGGAATTACAGTGAACTAGAGAGTATGTTTAAAAAATATATATATAGATGTAAGGAATGAAAGTGATTAATTAAGGTAGTTGTGAAAATTTATAATGGAAATTAGGGTTTTGAGGTGTGAAACTTGGATTTAGCTTATGGAATTGTGAAAGAACATTATAAGGGTCAATTAGTGACCATTTTAGGTAAGTTGACCATATTATGGACTGAAAAATAGGATTGCAAAGTGAAGTTGTAGGCTGCCCTAGGACAGCAGTAGAGGGACTGAAAATTCAGTCCACTTGCACAGCCATAACTTTGGCTGTGTAGGTCCAATTAGTGTTTGGCCAATTGGACATGAAACTAGGCTTATAATGGCACATTTTTGCTGAAGAAACCATGCCCAAAGGACCAAAGTAAGAGGACCAAAACTTGGCCCCAATCCGAACCACAAATCGCCTCTCAGAATTGACCAAATGAATAGTAACTGTTCATTTGGCCATAACTCACTGTAGATTTGGTCAATTGACCTGAAAGTTTTACAGAAACAAGTTAAGACATAGACAAACAACTTTCATGAAGAAACCTACCCCAAATTATGACCAGAACCTAACCCAAATGGCAGTCACAGTTACTGTTCAAACCTGCAACTCTGTAGATTTTGATTTGAGCAATAATGTTTGGATGGCTATAACTCTCTCTAGAAAACTCGGATTTAGGCGATTCTTGAACCGATGGAAACCTAAGGTATGGTAGAACATTTCATATGAAGAAAGTTAGACCAAATTATGAACTTAACTTGGTCAAATTACTGACCAAAGTTGGACCAAAATCTGTCAAAACCCAAAATTTCAGCATGAACAGTACACGTGAACAGTAAACTTATTTTGGCCATAACTTGAGCTACAAAACTCCAAATGGAGTGATTCAAAAAAAGAAATTCAATTAGACAAAATAAGGAACAACTTTCATGTTTAACATTTCCTCAAATTCCCACTGTAGAAATATCAAATGGAACAATAAAGATGAAGCACCAAATCTGAAAATTTTGTTCAATTAGCATTAAGTTTAGAAATGGTATTGGCAACCAATACCAACAAGTTTTAAATACAAAATGTGGTATGTTTGGGGTGTTAAAACCAATACACCTATTTTCTATCCAAAAGTCAACATTTTTGTTGACCAATGAGGTGAATAGTGACACCAAAACCAAAAATTGGCAATTTTGCCAAAATGACCTAAGCTTTGAGAAAGTGACCAAAACTAACAAGTTTTGAATACAAAATGTGGTATGTTGGGAGTATTAAAACCAATGTACCTATTGTTTATGCAAAAGTCAACATTTTAGTTGACTAATGAAATGAATAGTGACATGAAAACTTGAAATTCAAAAATTGTGAAACTTAAAAATGCAAAATGCCCTAGTAGGCCTAATGTGATTGGTTTGGATAGTTTGGCATGCCAATAGGGTATTGTTTTAGCAGTACTGCGAAAGGAAAGGCTTTATGCTTGTATTCATGGCTTTTATGCCCGCATTCATGGCTTTTATGCCGATTATGTGATATCATGGCTTTTTAGCCATACTGACTGCATACATGGTTGACGTTCTGCGTCCCATGGTATGACGGCCCGAGGCACCGTGGTGTCCAGTGCCAACGACCCGTTATCCAGTCCAGTCGTCCAGTATAGGTTACTTGGGCATGGAAAAGTATAACTGTGATTGAACTGATAATTAAGGAAAATACGAAAATTAAGTATCACGAATGATTACAAAAATACAAAGAAGCTCGAGATCATGAAGAAAATAATTAACGAAATGCATGAAGAAGTTAATATCATAAAACATGATTAGCCCTCGACTAAACAATAAGTTAGTAATTATTCATTTCTTATGAACACAATAGCAAGGAAATTATTATTTTTATTTGCATATTATATTTTCTTGTATTATTGGCACCACTAAGCTTTATGCTTAGCGCGTCGCTTTTGCAACGCGTAGGTACTGAAGATTTGGACAGAGGGCCCAGTAGACCACAGATTCGGTAAGGCAGTTCATAGTTCTGCATAGTGTCCGTGTCACCTCAACTTCTGCAGTGCATTGGTAGGACACTAGGTGTCATTTTGGTATTTTGTAATTGATTTTATTTTCTCATGTGTAAATGAACTTATGAAATGTAAATTGATATTCATGTAAATTATGAAAATTTTGGTTGTCAATGAAAAAGTGAATGTTTATCTGTGATTTATGCATGATATCACGTGAGATGAAAGATTGAGAAATGGAATTGAAAATGTTGAGATGATGATTATTGGAGTTTGAGAGTAATTGGATATGAATATATGAATATTGGAAGTGTTTTTCACAGGTTCCGAAGAACTGTTTTCTTCATTTTTAGTTGGTACTCCGCCGGATTTTCTTTAAAATTTTCGGAACCTCAAATAAATTACAATTTCAATAAATGAATTATAATTTACAAGTTATATTCAAAAGGAAGAATAAAAATGAATTAAGATAAAATAGAGTGCTCGGCACACTGAGTGGCATAACTTGCTCGGCTACACTGTAGTCGGGTAAGGGGTGTCACACCGTCTCTCTCATTTGTTGAGAAGACAATGGAGTTAGTTGTGTTTTGATTATCATGGTACGTGCATAGGCTTAGATTATCCTCTTATTAGAGGTTAGATCTAAGTTTTATGTTATGGCCCTTTCGAAAGATTCATTATTATGATGTGTACTGTGCACAATGATTCGACCTCCCCGACCATAGGGAGTTAGAATCTGATTCGACCTCCCCGACCATAGGGAGTTAGAATCACCCTGAAGATGGCCCTTTCGGATTAGTCTTGCATAGTTAGTGAGATAAAGAATGGTTTTTGAGATAAAGAATGGTTTTTGAATAATAAAGAATTTCGATTTCAAATGGGATTTATGTATAATTGATTTTATTGGAATTAATCTTTATTTCCATAAATTGTTGGAATTACCTTAAATGTTTAGTTGTGATTTGATAAATTGAAATTCATGATCAAAGTCATTTTATATAAATGATTTATATTATTGGCAATGAATATTTTGAGTTTTGAAATTTGATGAGTATTCAGATTTCCAAATTATTTGCTGTAATTTTTGTTAAGGTATATTATACTATGTTTTAAATTATAGTTGTGCACCACTGAGTTCACCACTCAGCGATAGCTTTGTATGCTGTCGCAGGTGAAAAGAGCATAGAGCAATTGAGTAAGCTTCTTTGAAGAGGCATTCAAATCAGCTCCAAGTATATCATAGGTATACCCATGCACATAAGTTTGATGTATGCATGTAATAATATGTATGTAAATTATTTGAACAGTTGTATAAAAACTCTTGTACAATATTTTGGTATGTAATTAAATGTAAATTATTGTAAATGAAAATTTGAGATTTCATTTACCTGAATAGTTTTGTAATATCAATGTTGAGTCTTGTAATCAATGAAATATTTTTTATGATGAGATTGGTTTGAAAATGAATTGATTTGATTATTGAGATTTGAATTATGAGTTGAAATGAAGTTATTGGAGTTGTATTGAGAAAACATATTGGGAGTGTTCTTCTTTTTAAGCTTGAAGAACTGTTTTCTCAAAACACAGCCGGCACTTTGCTAAAATTTTGAAAAAAAATTTATAACACCAGATTTTAATCAATGATTTAAATTTCATGAAAATTTTTTTAAAATCCCTTGTAGTATATCTAATGGGTTATCGATAGGTGAAGTACAGTAATTCATTAGGTGTACTACGGGATCATGTTACATCTTACGGGGGAGTAGGGTGTGACATTTGGTGTGTGTAATTCTTGGCGGCCATGAAAAGGGAAGGTAAGTGAATTATTCTTATATGTAATTGATGGGAATTAGTATGGATTAAAGTAATTTGTGATGCTAGTAAGTTAATCTCATGTGTAACTTGTGATTGAGCTTTTGAAATGGGGATTTGTATTGTTGCTTCATTTTGGGCAGCCATGAGAACATGGGAGATTAATTATCTCATGAATTTAATTGATGTTTTGGGATGTTGATAAGTAAGTAAATGAGGGTTACACTTGGAGTGATGAAAATACTTGTGCTAGAAATTGATTGAATGTGAATTGTTGAATTAGAACATTTGAATTAAGGATTTAAAAGTGGGACTTTGATGTTTTAGTAAATTCCAATGTTGGGCAGCCTTAAATCTCATGAATTTGTGTGTGAGTTTTTGAAATTATTAATGAAATATGATGGTGTTGAATGGTGGGCAGTTTGTGTAATTGCCATGGAAGTGTCTGTGTGATACATGTGTTATTGTACATTGAATTTGGGTTGAAGTAAATGTTAAACATTAATGGTATATTGTGTGCATTGAGTACTTGAATGTTTTTCCCAAAATGCTTGTTGGAATTGTGTACAATATATATAGAAGTGCCATGATTAATTGTTGAAGTATTGGGAGGAGGAGGATTGTCACAATTGGAAGTGTAATTGTCAAATGCAGGTTGTGTATGTTGGCAGCACCTAAATTAGGTCATAAGTGCAAAACTGTGAACCCAATTGGTATGAGGCTAATGGGGGGTGAAACCAGACACCAAATAGGCCAACTTTCATGTGGAAATGTTGCCAAAATTCTGCCTAGAAACTGACCTTAAAAATGACCAAATCCGGAATGGCAACCTTGCAACCCAGATTTTTGACCATATGAACAGTGGTCATTAGGATGACCATAACTCACTCAAAACAGGTCCAATTGACCTGAAATTTTTACCATGGATAGCTTAGACATAGAGCTACAATTCTTATGAAGACACCAAAACCCATAAATAGCCAGAACTAAGTCAAATAGCTTGAACAAATTCGGGTACCAAAACTGCCAGAACTAAAAGTGACCTAAAATTGACCAAATTTTGCACTAAAGGTGCAATCTGTCCAGCTTTAGTAAATTGACCATATCTTGGTCTATACAACTCAGAATGACCTGAAATTTTTCCCAGAGTACAATAAGACATAGAGCTACAATTCTTGTGAAGACACCAAAGCTCAGAAATGGCCAGAACTAAGTCAAATAGCTTGCACAAGTTTGGGTACTAAAACTGCTAGAACTAAAAGTGACTAAAAATTGACCAAATTTTGCACTAAAGGTGCAATTTGTCCAGCTTTAGTAAATTGACCATATCTTGGTCTATACAACTTAGAATGATCTGAAATTTTGCCCCGAGTGCAATAAGACATAGAGCTACAATTCTTATGAAGACACCAAAGGCCAGAAATGGCCAGAACCAAGTCAAATAGCTTACACAAGTTCGGATACCAAAACCGCTAGAACTAAAAGTGACCTAAAATTGACCAAATTTTGTACTAAAGGTACAATCTGTCCAGCTTTAGTAAATTGACCATATCTTGGTCTATACAACTTAGAATGACCTGAAATTTCGCCCCGAGTGCAATAAGACATAGAGCTACAATTTTTCTTATTTGACCAGAAGCTAAAAACCAAGAAAACTAAGACTTTAAGCTAGACCAATCTAGCACACTAAAATTGAGAATTTAACATTTACATACAATGATGCTTGAAGCAATTTGGCAATGAATGCCAACTTGTAAAAATGGTAAATTGCATTATACTGGTGGCATATTGAAATACGAATTGTGACATGTTGATACTAGAATCAACTTATGCATGATGTATGAAAAGGTCAACATTTTCATTGACCAGTGAATTCTATAATGACCAGTAAATCATAAAAATAAATATTTGATCTTGTATTATGCCCTAATTTGCCTAGTTGACTAGTTTGGATAGGTTAGTACGCCAATAGGATTCTGACAGCTGTTCTGTAAATGACTTTACGTCATATTGTGTTTTATGGCTTATTATGCCATACTATGATTTTAATAGCCTATGGCTATACAGATTGTGTTATTATACTCGGCTTAATGCCTGATTGATTATATGGCTTTTTAGCCACACTGTTTACACACCGGGAGATATTTTGTGATCGATGGTGTGACGGCCCGAGGTACTAGGTATTCAATGCTAGTATATCCGTTTATCCAGTCTGGTCAGTGTATAGGCTACATGGGCAGTCAATTAAAACATTATTTAATTCAGGCAGCTAAGTTAGGTTAAGTATAATGAAATTTCAGTATAATTAAATTAAGTATTGAATGAATGAGTAAAAAAGATTAGCAAAAGAAACATAAAAAAAAAATATAAATTGCAGAATCGTAGAGACTTGAAATACAATACAGTTAGAATAATTTGTATACTAAGTAGTATTACTGAAAAGTTATAAACTAAGCACTTCCAAAAAGGAACAAACTAGTATATAAGATCGTTGATACTAGAAATACCATACCAAATTAAATTGATTCCTGAGTATCTGAATTATGATTTATTTCTTTCTTTATTTGTATATATTATTTCTTGTTATACTATTGCACCACTAAGCAGAAATGCTTAGCGCGATGGAATTGCTTCCTCGCGCAGGTACTGAAGGTAAAACCAGTAGACTATCAACTGAGATTTTTAGAGTCCAGATCTGCAGAAGTGTCAGAAGAGTTCAAGATTGTCACCTCCTTAGCAATGCATGTAGATAGGGCTCATTTTAAGCATGTTTTATAATCTGTATATTATAATTACTGCTATTATTGTAATGTGAATTAGTAATTGTAATTTCATTTGTCTATCCTATACTTGATAAATTTATGTGCTTAATTGGCAAATTTGTATAAGTTAATGAAATATAAGAACTCTGATATTTGAATTGATTATCTAATAATAATGATTCTGAATGAGATTGAAATTGAGAAATTTTAAGATTGAATCTGAGTTGAGAAACTGATGAGAATGCCTTGAGATAATATGAGTTATGATGTAACATCCTCCCGGTAGCAACTCCGTACATTCTACTGTTCCGGTGACCGGTGTCGGTCCAGACAGCTAGAACGTCCGGAAAAATATTTAAATTAAAGTGGGGGACCATAATTAACTCAAATATTAATGAGAAAAATTTAGTAAAAATTTTAGAAATAAAATACAGTTAAGTCAAAAGAGCCGGTGCCCAAGCGATGGGTAACCAGAGGTAAGTTGCGGTTCTCGCAACGAGGAGCCCTAGACCCTGGGGAAAAATTATAAAATAATTTTTGGGACTCCAGAGAAGGGTTATTGAGGTTCCTATGGCATTAGAATGCCAAGAAAATACTTAGAAAATTTTTTCAATCAGATGCATAATTTTGGCCCGTTAAGCCAAACGGAGGGCATTTTGGTCATTTCGCCTTCCGAGGTGATTTTTGGCCGACTTGTCCAGTTAAGTAAATAATTATTATGATATAAAATATGAATAAATATTGCTAAAAATTAAATTGAAATTTAGTAGAAAAGAAAAGAAAGAAAAAGGAGCTAAATTGGGAATTATGATGTCATGCTTAGGTAATTAAAAATGCTATGGCCAATCACATTAAAGCAAGACAATTAAAATTCAATAAAAAGGGATAAATGAGGCAGAATTCCAGAAATTTCAGCAGCCCTTTCTCTCTTCAAAAAACGTCACCCATGCTCCTCCATTTTTGGTTCTTAAAAGCTTCAATTTCCATGCTTTCCTCACCCCAAAACTCCTAAGTCCCTTCACTAAAAACTTGTCTCTACCTCTTGGGAAGTGTTTGGCAGCCTAGAAAAGGAAGGAAAGTGAAGTTTTAGCTTGGAGAAATCTGCCCTACAAGAGGTTAAAGTGAGGTTAGTGCCTACTTATATATATACTTCTTTGATTCCATGTTAGAAGCTTGAAATAAGTGAGAAATTGTAAATTAAATGAATAAAAGTTAAGTGTATGCATCCCTTGAATTTTTGGCAACCCTAAGGAAGGATGAGTTTGATTGTTTTAATGAATTTAGAGTGGATAGAAATGATGTTTAAGGTATGAATATGCATGGATGTTGAACTAGTGTGGTAATTGAGGTTTATGGGCAAATTGAATTGGACATTAGGGTTTTGAGAAGTGAAAAATTGATTTGGCTTAGGAAATTGTTAGAGCACATTTTAATGGTCAATTAGTGACCATCTTAGGTAAGTTGACCATAAAATGGACTAAAAAATAGGATTGCAAAGTGAAGTTGCAGGCTGCCTTAGGACAGCAGCAGAGGGACTGAAAATTCAGTCCACTTGCACAGCCATAGCTTTGGCTGTGTAGGTCTAATTGATGTTTGGCCAATTGGACATGAAACTAGACTTATAATGGCACATTTTTTCTGAAGAAACCATGCCCAAAAGACCAAAGCAAGAGGACCAAAACTTGGCCCCAATCCGGATACCCTGCAAACAGCCCCTGCAGAATTGACCAAATGAACAGTAACTGTTCATTTGGCCATAACTCACTGTAGATTTGGTCAATTGACCTGAAATTTTTACAGCAACAAGTTAAGACATAGACAAACAACTTTCATGAAGAAACCTACCCCATATTATGACCAGAACCTAATCAAATCATTGAGCAAAGTGAAGTTTACTGTACTGAGATTTCCAGAATTTTCATTTGAGCAGCAATGTTTGGAGGACTATAACTCTCTCTAGAAAACTTGGATTTAGGCGATTCTTGAACCGATGGAAACCAAAGGCATAGTAGAACATTTCATATGAAGAAAGTTAGAACAAATTAGGAACTTAACTTGATCAAATTACTGACCAAAGTTGGATCAAAATCTGCCAGAACCCATGATAGCAGCATGAACAGTGCACGTGAACAGTAAACTTATTTTGGCCATAACTTGAGCTACAAAACTCCAAATGGAGTGATTCAAAAAAAGAAATTCAACTAGACAAAATAAGGAACATTTTCTATGAAGGAAGTTTTGTCAAATTCCAACAGTAAATCGACCAATGAAACAGTGCAACTTCGGAGCACTAAAACCGAAAATTGGCAATTTTGCCAAAATAACCTAAGCTTTGAGAAAGTGACCAAAACCAATAAGTTTTAAATGAAAAATGTAGTATGTTTGAAGTGCCAAAGTCAATGTACATATTTTCTATGCAAAAGTCAACATTTTAGTTGACTAATGAAGTGAATAGTGACATGAAAACTTGAAATAAGCTTGGAAATGGATTTGGTAATTGATTCCAACAAGTTTTAAATGCAAAATGTGGTACATCGGGAGTGTTAAAACCAATGTACCTATTATCTATGCAAAAGTCAACATTTTTGTTGACCAATGAGGTGAATAGTGACACCAAAACTTGAAATTCAAAATTTGAAATTAGAAATGCATCTAGGAGACTTTAAATTGCAATTGGCAATTAATACTAGTAAATGTAAAACTCAAAATGTGGGATCTTGGTGTAATTAGAATTAATATATCCATTAAGTATAAAAAGGTCAACATTTTGGTTGACTAGTATGGTGAATAGTAATCAAAATGATTAGTGAATTAAGATGAAGACCTAGAACCAATTCTAAGCTTAAATGCTTAGAATTGTATGAAAAATATGGACTATGCATCCTAGTCAAAATTGTTAAAAAGAAATTTAGGCCATAAATTTGAAATCCATGAAATATTCATGGATTACTTGAAACATGAAAAATAAGTCACCTAATTGATGTGAATAGATAGTTAGGGCATATATGCCCATCACAAATGGAATTCATAAAATATTAGTAACTCAACTTGAAATATAAAATTTGTAATTACATAAATAGATTCTTGAATGTATAAATGAGAAAAGAAAAATGTTTTGAATACAATGGTACATGTGAACCATTGCTTAGAATTGTGATCAATATGAATAACATAATGAATGAATAAATGAACCATATTAATGTATGAATGAGACATTAGTTCTCATTATTGTAGAGAGGAGAAATATTTTGAGTACAATGGTATATGAATACCATTATTGTGAATTGTGATCAATAGGAATGATGTAAGGAATGTATGAATATTATGATCAATGTACAAATTATGAAATTTATCGTGAAATAATAAAGACATAAAACACAACATATTAATATTTGATGATATTATATGCCCTTGTATTACCTAGACATGTGTGTCAGATTGGATAGTTTGGCATGCCAATAGGGTATTGTTTTAGCAGTACTGCGAAAGGCTTTATGCCTGTGTTCATGGCTTTATGCTCGTATTCATGGCTTTTATGCCCGTATGCATGGCTTTTATGCCCGATTATGTGATATCATGGCTTTTTAGCCATACTGACTGCATACATGGTTGACGTTCTGCGTCCCATGGTATGACGGCCCGAGGCACCGCGGTGTCCAGGTTAACGACCCGTTATCGATCCATCGCCCAAAGATAGGTTACTTGGGCATGGAAAAGTATAACTGTGATTGAACTGATCATTAAAGAAAATACGAAAATTAAGTATCAGGAATGATTACAAAAATACAAAGAAGCTCAAGATCATGAAGAAAATAATTAACGAAATGCATGAAGAAGTTAATATCATAAAACATGATTAGCCCTCGACTAAACAATAAGTTAGTAATTAGTCAATTCTTATGAACACACTAGCAAGGAAATTATTATTTTTATTTGCATATTATATTTTCTTGTATTATTGGCACCACTAAGCTTTATGCTTAGCGCGTCGCTTTTGCAACGCGTAGGTACTGAAGATTTGGACAGAGGGCCCGGTAGACCACAGATTGGGTAAGGTCATTTACAGTTCTGCATAGCGTCCGTGTCACCTCACAGACTACAGTGCATTGGTAGGACACTAGGTCCCATTTTGTATTTTGAGATTTTTGTAAATTTGGTAATTAAACTCTTATTTTATCGTATGTATTTGAACAAATGTAATATAATTTTGTATTAATGTAAGTACTTGTAATTTGTGATGATAAATCACATGTGAGAATTTATTTATGATTTGAGTCTAATGATGATGTGAAATGATAAATAGAGGAATCGTTAAGAAATTGCTGTAACTTGATGTGATACAAAATGTGAATTGTATATGAGTACCATGAGATGAATGATTGAGAAATAAATGAAATTGATGAAATTATTCTGAGACTTCGTTGATAATTGGAGTTGGGATTGATTGAATATGATTATAGGAAGTGTTTTTCACAGGTTCCGAAGAACTGTTTTCTCCATTTTTAGCTGGTACTCCGCCGGATTTTCTTTAAAATTTTTGGAACCTTAAATAAATTATAATTTCGATAAATGGCTTAAATAAATTATATTTCACAAGTTATATTCAAAAGGAAGAATAAAAATGAATTAAGATAAAATAGAGTGCTCGGCACACTGAGTGGCATAACTTGCTCGGCTACACTGTAGTCGGGTAAGGAGTGTCACATATGAATTTGAGCATATATTGAAATTGTTTTTACAGGTTCAGAAGAACTGTTAGTCCAAATTACAGCCGACACTCTGCCGAATTATCATTAAAATTTTTGAATTTTCTAAATTAGTCAGATTTTGATAAACAGTAAAAGTAGCCTAAACCTCAGATAAAGTTTTTGAACAAGTAAATCAAGAACTATAATGAAATCAGATAAGATTAGGTGCTCCGGCACGCCGTGTAGCATGCCTTGCTCGACTACACTGTAGACGGGTGAGGGGTGTTACACTATTAACTCGGACCTCTTGTCCTAACGGACTAGTTACTAGCCCTTCAAAACCTATTTTGACACACGGAACAACAAGGGAACTGACTATGCTAGCACTAATATACAAATGGGTTGAACCTGGATCAAACAACACAAAGACATCCTGATCAGAGATAGAGAAAGTACCGGCTACAATATCAGAAGTCTCAGCCTCTTCCCGCTATCTCATCATGTAAACTTTGGTCGGAGCACTCCCTTGTGCTGATTGGTTAACGGTACCCTGATTGCCAAAAGCATTGCCTCTACCTCTGCCTCTTCCTCTACTAACTGGTTGTGAACCTCTAGTAGCAAAACTCTGAATAGACCCTTCTGCAGTAGTAGGAGCTAGCCTAAATCTACGGGCACTGGTGCAGTCCTTAGCGAGATGGCTCGTGCCACCACAGTTAAAGCAAGCTCCTGTAGCCCAATAGCATTCTCCCTCATGAGTCTTGCCACATGTCTCACAGGGGCGGGGAGGATATGAACCCCTGGTCGACTACTGACCAGATCTAGGGGGTCTCTGTCCAGAGAATCTGCCCTTTTCAAACCTTCCTCCTAAATTTCTTTCTTTTTCCAGTATTGCCACTGAAACTTTGCTCAACTAATTTTTCACCTTTATCTTTCTCTGATTTCTCAATCTTCTTAGATTTCTCATTCACTGGTGTCGCTTCTAATTCAATTCTTTCTACTTCCAGTGCTTGAGACATTAGTTCAGAGAAGTTACTGTATTTAAATCTGACCACTTGTACTCTTAGACTAGGCTTCAGGCTGGTTTCAAACGTCTTGTACCTTTCTCTGCTGGTAGACAGGAGACTCCCAGCATAATGGCTTAAGCGGGAGAACTCCCTCTCATACTCTGCCATTGATCTGTTGCCTTATTTCAGACTAAAAAATTCTTGATATTTTTGATCCACATATGCCTATGGGACATATTTCTATCTGAACTCTCTGATGAAGTCATCCCAGGTCAATATTACAGGTTCCACCAAGCTGTGGGGGATGGTCTTCCACCAGTCATACGCATCCCCTTGTAGCAAAGACACTGAATATTCAAACTTCAATTCATCCAAGCAGTGTAGTTTTTTGAATACTCGATCCATTCTCTCCAGCCACTGCTCTACCTTTAGAGGGTCTACTGTACCCTTGAATTCTGTCGCCCCATATTTCAACAATTTATCATATTGTCTGACTGGAGCTTGAGGTTGCACCACAGGAGTTCAGTTTTTTAATTTCTTATAGTATTTATTTGCTGTTGAAAATTTGTAACAGATTTTGTAATATCTCCTATCCTTTTCTTCAGAATTTTAAAATTTAAATTAATTCTATCTCCATGACTGCATCTTTCTATAGAGTTATACTCTTAATGCCAATTTTATATTAGCTTCTCCATTAAAAACATGACAACCCACACTTTCTTTCTTTCTTTTCTTTTTCCACTTAGCAAGCTTTTGTGCGATTCCTTCTCTTTCAACTATCCTCTTCGGTGCGCTATCCATCACCATGTACCCACCTTGCTGTCGTTTCATCCTTCACTGTCGGCAACAGTGCCTTTTTATTTTGATTCTCATATTTAGTCATCAATCATCATGCGATCTTCCAACCTCCATTCTCGCCTGTTTGTTCACTTCATCGGTCCTCCTTTTTGCCAGTTTATTTCTCATCACTGGTGCCACTTCAACACTAGCTAATGCTCCTTGCCAGTGTGCCAAGACTCGATCATTCTTTTGCGGCATTCCTTCACCGTTCCTCATGTTATTCCATCAATCTTGGTATTCTTTGAAATATGCACTATTTCTTTTCTATTAGTTTTTTCATAGATTGGTTGAGTCTTGAATGGGTCTTGTGATTATGTATTGTAGTTGAGAAATTTATAGGTACCTATTTGTTGCATAAGTACTTACACTTACCTCAGTATGATATTAAGTATTTGTGTATTGAATTGCATATTGGTACCAGTGTTTCTTGCTTGACTATGGTTAGGAATGCATATTTAACATGTCCCTTGCTATTTGTATTGGTAGAGATAACATTAAACTCTCCTTCTAGTTCACAGGCACCTACCAGTTCCCAAGTACCTGCCACCTCACAGGTGCCTACTACTTCATGGGTACCTGTAGCTCTACAGTTATCCTTGGCAGTACCACATATCTCACCCATTAGCAGCACTGTCCTTGGACTGAGTGCTACTCATTTCACTATTACACTACGTGTCTATACTCCACTAGTTTTCCCTATGCCCAGTACCATCTTATTTTCTCACACTACAGGAGGTAATTTCTAGACTTTATTATTGTATATGTGAGCTTCTGCAAGTTGTGTTTAATTGTTGTGTTGGAATTAGCTAAATATTGAAAAGCCAATTTTCTGGATATTTGTATTATAGAGGAAACTCTGTCAGAATATTTATTGACTAGGTATCTTTGTTAACTCGTAAGTGTCTTTATAAGTTCCTTTGCAGGTACCTCTACAAGTACCTGGAGCCTGGTACCTCTACAGGTACTTCTACAGGTGCTTAGCCTTCATCTGCTCTTATTAAAGTTCCTATAAGTACCTATGGTCTCTAAAGACCATTGTATACTTGAAGAGCTAATTTCCTCAAGTGTTTTTCATAGGTGCCTAACTTACACATAGAGAATATAGGCGTGGGTCCTTGGCACTTCTTCGTCAAGTACCGGTATCAAATACTGAGGAGTTGTCTATCTTTCCTTATTCCAGAGCTACTTATTGACTCTAAGCTTCCTCCAAGAATTTTTCTATATACTGTAGTCATTATATCTTGATGTAATAAATTTAGCATGCATGCAAATACTTAAATATTAATTGAATAATAAGCTATGCTTCAGATTTTATTTATTAATGAAAGTGGCTAAGAAGCCTACTTATCACATTATTCCTCTATTTATTTTGCATAAGTGGCAACAATGCAACTCATTACATTTTAGCCGTTATGTAGGCTTTGTCTATTCCATTTTCTATAGGGTCCTTAGGAAAAGCCGTAAAGTCTGCTATTTGAGGCCATGGGTTGGCCTTGTTAATTTTATGCTTGGTGTTATTCCATTGGTTTTCGACAATGCATTACGACTTTGGACTTACAGAACCATGTCATTAGAACCACTACCTTAAGGATTTGAGCAACATGAATTGTCATATGGGGAACCTGGACCATAGAAGCATTAATGTAACACCCCTATTTGCATATCCTGGTATATTTCATTGTTCCGGTGACCGGTATTGGTCTGGACAATTAAGAGAATGAGAACTATATCTAAGACACCTAGATAAGTCTTGAATACAAATAATTAGTAATTTCCAAATAGTTAAGTATAAAGAAGAAAAATAGAACACAAAAAGTTAAATGAGCCAGGAGTCACAGCGATAGGTGACCTTCTCGGGAATGATTGCGAGGTCAATCTAAACTAAAATTTCAAACCGTAAAATGTGACACCGCTGTCCTTAGGACTATTGTGAACACAGTGGAAAAAGAGAAAATCACAAAAAAGAATTGTTAAGTAGGTCAAATAATTAGGTAAGGGATCCGGAAGAAATATTGAATTACTTGCAAATCGGATCAAACTAGCGAGGGGCAATTTGGTCAATTTACCCTTAGAGCTGACTCCTGACCTAACTGTCCAATAAAATTTGAGAAAAGAAAATTTCAGGACTAAGAATTAAATTAAAAAAACTAATGGAAAAATGAATAAAAAAAAAAGAAGAAAAAGTATTATTTACATCACTTGGATGATATCATCATGATGTCAAAACTAATTTTAATTTTCCTACAAATATTGACCAAGTCAACTAAGACTAAAAGACTTTAAATACACTAAAAGGAAAAAGAAAAATCAGATCTTCTTCCTAAACCAGCCGGCTACCTCACTTTCTCTCCCTCCTCCATTACAAAACCTCCATTAAAGCTTGAGATCAAGCTTACAAACCCCCATCAAACCTCACCTTGCCGCAAAATTCTCCATTAGAACTTGTTAGACCAACTTGAGAAGGTGATTGAAGAAGAAAAGAAAAAAGGAAAAGGGAAGAAATTGAAAAGTTGAGATTCAAGTGGAGGTAAGTGATTGAATTTGAAAATCTTAGTTTATATGTTGTGTTTGTAGCTCAATTAAATTAGAAATCAACTTAAAATCAAACAAAAATAATTGTTGAGGGACCAAACATGAAATTCATCTAGCTAGGGTTACAGTTTGATATGAATGAGTTTGATGGTTTTGAATGGTTATTTGAAGTGAATTAAGTGTATATATACACTTTAAATTTGCATTAGAGTTGAAATGTATGTAACTAGGGTTTAGAGCTTGTGAAAAATTGGAAAAAAATTTGAGAATTAGCCAAATGATGTAGTTAACCTTATTTGAGTTGAGAAATGGTCAATTGTGACCATTTGTAGTGTGTATGAATTGTTGAAAACAAGTTTCAATTCGGATTGGTGAGGGTCAATCTATAGGTAGCTTGACCTAGGTCCCTTTCAGGGATCAAAACTGAAAACTTACTAACCCAATTGGTGTGAAGCCAATTGGGAATGAAACTAGACACAAAATGACACATTTTTCATTTAGGAATCATGCCCAGAAAGTGACCATAACTTAGTGAACAATTAGGCCAAACCGGAATTGGGTACACTGACCTGTATAAAAATGACCAAATGAACAGTAATTACGTAATGACCATAACTTGGACTAGGAAGGTCTAAATGACCTAAATTCTATACCAATAGAAAGCTGAGACATAGCCCTATAACTTTCATGAAGAAAATAAACCCAAATTTTGACCATAACCTGTTTGAAAAACTACCTGCAGTCAACCCACAAAAACTACCAATAACCAGGAATTTGCCTAGAATTCTAGGTAACACTAAATCCAGCCGGCCATGTTCAAATGGATATAACTTAGGCTACAAAACTCCAAATGGAGTGATTCAAAAAGGGAAATAAAGTTAAGACAATAAGGAATAACTTCTATGAAGAAAACTTAGCCAAATTACCATAGCAACATGACCAATGGAACAGTGCAAGACAGGGTACCAATTTTGAAATTTTGGAATTTCACCTAAGAGACTTAAGATCTGAGGAAAACAACCAAAACCAACAAGTTAGGTAACTAAAATGTGGTATGTGGGTGAAATTGAAATTCCCATGCCTATTAAGCATTAGAAAGTCAATAAATTGACTTGAATAGTATCGTGAATAGTAACCCCGAAATGCAAAATTCAAATAACGTTAATTTAAGTACATTAGAGTTAGAAATAAATAGATGTGAAATTATTATGAAATTCATTATAAGTTATGATACTGAAACACTATGAAATTGTGTGTTTCAGTTGAAAAGAATACCGGGAAAGAACCCGAGGTATCGAGTCAAGACCAAAAGGCGACTCACATAATGTTTGTGCACAACATAAACATTCTTTAAAATTCCTTTGCAAAGTGAATGAAATGATTTGTGGTTTATTTATATTGAAAAATAATTATTGAAATGTACACTATACTTTTAATCTAAATTGTTGGAAATTTAATGATATGTGATTTAATTGTTAGTAAATGTTTGATAAATTGATAAGATAGTTTTGAAACCACAGTGTCATAACCATTTATTTGAATGCCTCACTAGCATGACTAGTGGTGGATATTAGTTTTGAATTTTGATTCCTTTTCTGGCTGAAGTGTTGAGGTGTGTGCCAGTAGAAGAAGAAATTTGAATGGGTACCCATATATTTGAGCTAGCTAGCCTTGTGATTTCTCATAAGCCTCTGGCTATTGAGATGAATATTGTTTCGAATGACATGATTTAACTGTGTATTTTTATGAAATTCGTTTTGAGACTTCCTAAATAAAATTATTTGGACTAAAAATTTATAAATCATGTTTTGTATCTATTTTTCATGTTTAGTTCAATATTTGAATAAATATGATTTGAATTATGCATAAATATTATTTTAGTATGTTGTGCACCACTGACTCATAGTACTCAGCGATGGCTGTTATTGCTGTCGCAGATATAGAGACTAAAGGAGCAGCAGAGTGAGCTGCTGAGGATCTTGGAGCCACATCCCTAAAGTTTTGATGGGTTTATTTTATACCCTGATTGTAATAATTAGTTTGATATAAGTAAATATATGTACATGTAATAACTGGTCATGAGCATTTGTATAGAGTTTGTAATAATATTATTTTGGTTTTACTAATGTAAAGTTTAGTTATTGAATGTAAATTGTTTTTACTTTAATGAAAAATGAATGGAATTATTGAGTGTTATTTTTTATGACAACTGAATTGAAAAATTGATGTTGAATTGTGTTGAGGTAGTAGTGAGTTTAATGAAAAAGAAATATTGGAAGTGTTTTTATAGGTATTTAAAGAACTATTTTCTTAAAATACAAACGATACTCTGCCAAAATTTTTTCAAAATTTGCAGACAAAATAAAATGGATAAAAAAATTGAATTAGTTTTTAAACTTCTATTAAATGTAAGAAAATTCTCACTATTTCTAAAAAGTAAGAAAATGTTTTAAAATCCCTTGTAGGGTACTTAATGAGTTATCGGTAAGTGAAGTTCGGTAGTTCATTAGGTATTCTACGGGATCATGTTATGCCTTACAGAGGAGTAAGGTATGACAATTAATTTCTCTAATACTACCCTTGAGAGAATTTTGGGCTGGTGCCCCCCAAGTTCTCTAATATTCTTAAAAGTCAAGTTTGACTCCTCCGGCCTAAGAAACTAATCATTAGAAGCTCCAGGAACTTGGAGACCAAATTTTTCCTCTATCACTTGCAAGATTGAATTTGGCTTGTTCAGGGACTTGTCAATTGGAGTTGTGATGTTAGGAACCTAGACTATAGGAGCATTGGTTCCCATGATAATGATGAGACCATTGCCTCTAGAGTCTAGAGTCACTTAAGGAACTGCTGGTACTACCGGAATTAAAGCTATAGGTTCCACCATCTGAGGGATTGGTGCAGTTGTTTGGAGATCCTAAATAGTAGACAATATAGTCCCTTTGAAGTTATTGCCCCTTGAGCCAAAGAAGCTAAAGGTCAACTGGGGAGTTTACATTTGCTAAGGGGTTGGTACCACTTGAAGATCTGCAACTACCTTTATATCATAATCACTAGGATAAGTGATCGAGTTAGTGTTACTAAAAACTTAGGTGAGAACAATAATTTTACCACTGGGGTAGCTGAGTTGAACTGGTATTCTTGGTTAGCTAGCCACTTATTCCTCTCTCATGTGAGATGGCTGGTACTTTCTTTTGCTTTGAATTCGGTTTCCATTGGAACTACCTTAGTGAGTCTACCCCCTGAGTTCCCTAGAGTTCCTGGGTGCTGAGCCAAATTCCTTTAGCTTCGAAGTTTGGCCACTAGGAAGTACTGGAACTGGTAAATCAAGTATCTCAAACAACAACTATATAGAAGAAACTCTTTTCTCCATACGTAAATAATTCTGTCAAAGGCTATATCCATCCTCCTTCCTATGCCTTACTCTAGGACATCAGTGATAGTTGATGTAAGTTTTTCTTCATCAATATAAGGCATTTTGTCACACTTCATCAAGAACATGTATGGTAGTGAAATGTGAGATCTTCTGTCCCACTAGGTGTGCCAAAAATTATTTCCCATTAAATAATCTTGGCTGTATTATAGCTTATGGTTATGCGAGCATACTAGATACTGAGTATATCACCTGGGATTGTTCTCAGACTTTTGCGTCAAAAGTGTCACGACTCGATTTCACAGGCCAGACTGGCACTAGGACCTAGGCCAGCATAAAACCCCTAAGGCCCATAGTAAGCCTCACTATTCCTAAACCCATAACCAAGACTAAATGTAACACCCCTAAGTTCGGTAGTGCGTTCTACTGTTCCGGTGACCAGTGTTGTCTGGACAACTAGGATGCCTAAAACTACACTTAGATATGAGTGAGGAGACATAAAATAATGAAATACAAGAAAAGAAAAGACAAGAAAAACAAAGGAAAAATAATAGCAATGAAATGTAACCAAGTTAAACGAGCCGAGAACCTTAGCGATGGGTGACCGTATCGGGAAGTTGCGGCGTGGACCGTTGATTAGCCCTGGACTGTGGAAAACCCTGGAAAATATTTTTAAGACTTAAATAGACATCTATTGAAGCATAAATACTATTAGAAGTATCAAAGAAAAATTAATTAATTAATTAGTACAAAGAAAAGTGAGAAATCGAAAAACGGACAAAACTCAGTGTTACCGAAAAATCGGGAATGTAACCCGAACAGGGGCATTGTGGTCATTTGACACCCTGAGTTATCTTTTGACCTAAATGTCCATCAAAAATACATGATATTACACTTGGAAAATGTCATGAAAAATTAAATTAGTGGTACCTAATGTAAATAGCAAAAAAGGGAAGTTTAATGTGGGAAAATGAAACTTATGAATAAACTAATATTAAACAACCCTTAGTGCTCCACTCACCCACCAAAGTGGACCACTTATTCATCAATTTGGACAGCAGATTCAACTTCATCTTCAAGCTCTCAAATTCAGCCGAAATTGCTCCCAACAAACCTCCAATGCCGCATGACTTGAAAGCTCCATGCAAGTGAGGTTCAAGCTCCTTTCTTGGCACTTTCTGAAGGAGCGGAAGCGTGAAAAACACAAGTTTATACCATTGAATTCAAAAATTTTCACCTAGGGTCACATGCATCATGCAAAATTTATTTTTATCTATTTGATTTCAATGATAAACAACATATTAAAACTCTTTTAATATAATTTTTGGATCTGTGTTTGCCATATAAGATTTTAAAATTAATCAGATTAATTTTAGAATCCTAGATTAAATCAAGAACGATTACACTAACCTCTTGATACACTGCAGCATGTATGCGCCTTTGAGATTCGTCTTCAGGACACCAGATGTAGCACCCCTTACCCGACTACAGTGTAGCTGAGCAAGCAATGCCACTCCGTGTGCCGGAGCACTCTATTTTATCTTAATTCATTTTTATCATAGTTTTGAATATAACTTGTGAAACATAATTCATTTTAAGCCATTTATCGAAATTTTTATTTATTTGAGGTTTCGAAAATTTTAAAGAAAATCCGGCAGAATACCGGCTAAAAATGGAGAAAACCGTTCTTCGGAACCTGTGAAAAACACTTTCTATATTCATATTCAATCATCTCAATTCCATTTATCAAAATCTCAACATTTTTCAACCATTCATTTCTCAATCATTCATCACATGTGATAATCATATATAAATTACAGATAAACATTCACTTTTCCTTTCACACACACAATTTTCTTAACAATTTCTCTATTTGTCATTCATTCATTTCACATCATCATTAGACTCAAATCATAAATAAATTCTCACATGTGATTTATAATCACAATTTACAAGTACTTACATTAATACAAAATTATATTACATTTGTTCAAATACATATGATAAAATAAGAGTTCAATTACCAAATTTACAAAAAATCTCAAAATACAAAATGGGACCTAGTGTCCTACCAATGCACTGTAGTCTGTGAGGTGACACGGACGCTATGCAGAACTGTGAACTGCCTTACCGAATCTGTGGTCTACTGGGCCCTCTGTCCAAATCTTCAGTACCTTCGCGTTGCAAAAGCGACGCGCTAAGCATAAAGCTTAGTGGTGCCAATAATACAAGAAAATATAATATGCAAATAAAAATCATAATTTCTTAGCCATTGTGTTCATAAGAACTGAATAATTACCAACTTAATGTTTAGTCGAGGGCTAATTACGTTTTATGATATTAACTTCTTCATGCATTTTGTTAATTATTTTCTTCATGATCTTGAGTTTCTTTGTATTCTATCATAATCATTCCTGATATTTAATTTTCGTATTTTCTTTAACAATCAGTTCAATTACAGTTATACTTTTCCATTCATTTGGTTGCCCAAGTAACCTATCTTCGACGATCGGATGGATAATGTGTCATTGGCACCGACACCGCGTGCCTCGCCGTCATACCATGGGATGCGAACGCCAACCACGATAATCGGTATGGCTAAAAAGCCATGATATCACATAATCGCATAAAAGCCATGAATACGGGCATAAAAGCCATGAATACGGGCATAAAAGCCATGAATACGCATAAAGCCATGAATACAGCATAAAGCCTTCGCGATCTTGCTAAAACAATACCCTATTGGCATGCCAAACTATCCAAACCAATCTTGTTAGGCATACTAGGGCATTTGATACTTTAAAATTCTTCAATCTTTGAATTTCAACTTTTGGTGTCACTATTCATTTCATTGGTCAACAAGAAAGTTGACTTTTGCATAGAAAGTAGGTACATTGACTTTGGCACTTCAAACATACCACATTTTTCATTTAAAACTTGTTGGAAGTGATTACCATTACCATTTCTAGGCTTAAACCAAGGGAAACAAAATTTTCGGTTTTTGAAGCTTAACTTTACTATTCCATTAAGCACTATTACAGTGGGAATTTGAAGAAATGGTAAACATGAAAGTTGTTCCTTGTTTTGTCTAGTTGAATTTCTTTTTTTGAATCACTCCATTTGGAGTTTTGTAGCTCAAGTTATGGCCAAAATAATTTTACTGTTCACGGGTACTATTCCTGCTGAAATTTTGGGTTTTGGCAGATTTTGGTCCAACTTTGGTCAGTAATTTGACCAAGTTAAGTTCATAATTTGGTCTAACTTTCTTCATATGAAATGTTCTACCATACCTTAGGTTTCCATCGGTTCAAGAATCGCCTAAATTCGAGTTTTCTAGAGAGACATTACTGTTCAAATGTAAATCTGCAGAGTTGCAGGTTTGATAACTCAACTTTGTTCAATAATTTGAATGGGTTAATGGCATAATTTGGGGTAGGTTTCTTCATGAAAGTTGTTTGTCTATATCCTATCTTATTGCTGTAAAAATTTCAGGTCAATTTGACCACTCTACGGTGAGTTATGGCCAAATGAATAGTTACTATTCATTTGGTCATTCTGCAGGGGCTGTTTGCAGGGTAGACTGTACGGAGTTGCTACGGGGAGGGTGTTACAACTCTTCCCCTCTTATTTAAATTTCGTCCTCGAAATTTACCCAATGTAAATAGCCAAGGAGCTACTACCTCTTTATTTCTTCACCTTTCCGTGTTATCCTACTTCACTTTCTCCTTAGTCTCAATCCTATCCTCAAACAGTTATGTACTTATCCTTTTTCATCTTAAATACAGTCTCTTTCTCATCTCCATTCGCTATCTCATTGTCTCTTCACTCTCTTATTCCATACCTTAACCTAAAATAAACAGGAAATACAGATCTGCAATAGTGTCACCTCGACTCTTATGAATGCAATGCATGATATGCAATCTATCTAGGTCCAGAAACGCCTAAACCGCGCTCTGATACCACTAAATGTAGCACCCCTTACTCGACTACAGTGTAGCTGAGCAAGCAATGCCACTCCGTGTGCCGGAGCACTCTATTTTATCTTAATTCATTTTTATCATAGTTTTGAATATAACTTGTGAAATATAATTCATTTTAAGCCATTTATCGAAATTTTTATTTATTTGAGGTTCCGAAAATTTTAAAGAAAATCCGGCAGAATACCGGCTAAAAATGGAGAAAACCGTTCTTCGGAACCTGTGAAAAACACTTTCTATATTCATATTCAATCATCTCAATTCCATTTATCAAAATCTCAACATTTTTCAACCATTCATTTCTCAATCATTCATCACATGTGATAATCATATATAAATTACAGATACACATTCACTTTTCCTTTCACAAACACAATTTTCTTAACAATTTCTCTATTTGTCATTCATTCATTTCACATCATCATTAGACTCAAATCATAAATAAATTCTCACATGTGATTTATAATCACAATTTACAAGTACTTACATTAATACAAAATTATATTACATTTGTTCAAATACATATGATAAAATAAGAGTTCAATTACCAAATTTACAAAAAATCTCAAAATACAAAATGGGACCTAGTGTCCTACCAATGCACTATAGTCTGTGAGGTGACACGGACACTATGCAGAACTGTGAACTACCTTACCGAATCTGTGGTCTACTGGGCCCTCTGTCCAAATCTTCAGTACCTACGCATTGCAAAAGCGATGCGCTAAGCATAAAGCTTAGTGGTGCCAATAATACAAGAAAATATAATATGCAAATAAAAAATCATAATTTCTTAGCCATTGTGTTCATAAGAACTGAATAATTACCAACTTAATGTTTAGTCGAGGGCTAATTACGTTTTATGATATTAACTTCCTCATGCATTTTGTTAATTATTTTCTTCATGATCTTGAGTTTCTTTGTATTCTATCATAATCATTCCTGATATTTAATTTTCGTATTTTCTTTAACAATCAGTTCAATTATAGTTATACTTTTCCATTCATTTGGTTGCCCAATTAACCTATCTTCGACGATCGGATCGATAACGGGTCGTTGGCACCGACATCTGCGATTGCCTCGTCATTATACCATGGGACGCAGAACGTCAACCACGTATGCAGTCAGTATGGCTAAAAAGCCATGATATCACATAATCGGCATAAAAGCCATGAATACGGGCATAAAGCCATGAATACAGGCATAAAGCCTTTCGCAGTACTGCTAAAACAATACCCTATTGGCATGCCAAACTATCCAAACCAATCTTGTTAGGTATACTAGGGCATTTGATACTTTAAAATTCTTCAATCTTTGAATTTCAACTTTTGGTGTCACTATTCATTTCATTGGTCAACAAGAAAGTTGACTTTTGCATAGAAAGTAGGTACATTGACTTTGGCACTTCAAACATACCACATTTTTCATTTAAAACTTGTTGGATGTGATTACCATTACCATTTCTAGGCTTAAACCAAGGGAAACAAAATTTTCGGTTTTTGAAGCTTAACTTTACTATTCCATTAAACACTGTTACAGTGGGAATTTGAAGAAATGGTAAACATGAAAGTTGTTCCTTATTTTGTCTAGTTGAATTTATTTTTTTGAATCACTCCATTTGGAGTTTTATAGCTCAAGTTATGGCCAAAATAATTTTACTGTTTACGGGTACTGTTCCTGCCGAAATTTTGGGTTTTGGCAGATTTTGGTCCAACTTTGGTCAGTAATTTGACCAAGTTAAGTTCATAATTTGGTCTAACTTTCTTCATGTGAAATGTTCTACCATGCCTTAGGTTTCCATCGGTTCAAGAATCGCCTAAATCCGAGTTTTCTAGAGAGAGTTATAGCCATCCAAACATTACTGTTCAAATGTAAATCTGCAGAGTTGCAGGTTTTATAACTCAATTTTGTTCAATAATTTGAATGGGTTAATGGCATAATTTGGGGTAGGTTTCTTCATGAAAGTTGTTTGTCTATATCCTATCTTGTTGCTGTAAAAATTTCAGGTCAATTTGACCACTCTACAGTGAGTTATGGCCAAATGAACAGTTACTGTTCATTTGGTCATTCTGCAGGGGCTGTTTGCAGGGTATCCGGATTGGGGCCAACTTTTGGTCCACTTGCTTTGGTCTTTTAGGCATGGTTTCTTCAGCAAAAATGTGCTATTATAAGCCTAGTTGTATGTCCAATTGGCCAAACACCAATTGAACCTACACAGCCAAAGATATGGCAGTCCAAGTGGACTGAAATCTCAGCCACCCTGCTGCACTCATTGGGCAGCCTGCCCATTCCACTTTTCCATGCAATAATTCACTCCTAATTATGGTCAACTTACCTCAAATGGTCACTAATTTACCATTAGAATGTTCTTTAACAATTTCATAAGCAAAGTCAAATTTTTACTCCTAAACCCTAGCTCAAAGTCATGGTTTTCATAATTTCTTTAGTTAACTCTTTCATTCTTTGTATATATATATGTATACACTTTAAACATAATATCCAATTCACTCTAAGTCCATTAATACAATCAAACTCGTTCCTTCCTAGGGATGCTGAAAATTCAAGGGATGCATACACTTAACTTTTATTCATTTAATTTACAATTTCTCACTTATTTCAAGCTTCTAACATGGAATCAAAGAAGTATATATATAAGTAGGCACTAATCTCACTTTAACGTCTTGTAGGGCAGATTTCTCCAAGCTAAAACTTCACTTTCCTTCACTTTCTAGGCTGCCAAACACTTCCCAAGAGGTAGAGACAAGCTTTTAGTGAAGGGACTTAGGGTTTTATAGTGCAAATTCATGGGAAAATGGAAGTAATTAAAGAAAACTTCCATGGAGGGTTATGGAGGAGAGGATCATGTTTTGAAGAAGAAGATGGCTGCTTGTTTTTGGTCTTCCTTGGTCTTTATTTATCTCTTTTATTAATTAGTCAAATGGTTACTTAATTGTGATTGGTTATGGCTTTTAAATGACATCATCAAGATGTCATAAATTGCTTTTTATTTCATTTTCCTTTTCTTTTATCCACTACTCATTTCCAATTTCATTTTTAGTGATGTGTATTCATATTTTATATCATATTAATTATTTACTTAACTGGACAAGTCGGCCAAAAATCACCTCTGAAGGCGAAATGACCAAAATGCCCTCCCTTTGGCTTAACGGGTCAAAATTGTCTGCACCGATTGAAAAATTTTTCTAAATATTTTCTTGGCATTATAATGCCATAGGAACCTCAATGACCCTTCTCTGGAGTCCCAAAAATTATTTTATGAATTTTTTCCAGGGTCTAGGGCTCCTCGTTGCGAGAACCGCAACTTCCTTCTGGGTTACCCATCGCTTGGGCATCGGCTCGTTTGACTTAGTTGTATTTTATTTCTAAAATTTTTACTAAATTTTTCTTATCAATATTTGAGTTATTTATGGTTTCTCGCTTTAGTTTAAATATTTTTCCGGACGTTCTAATTGGTCCGACGACACGGCCACCGAACAAAGAGATGCATTTGAGTTGCTACGGGGATGGTGTTACACCAGATGTTGTCCCTCTAGCTTGTCCACACCAAGAACACCTATGGCAGCCCTTGAACAGCTTCTAAAGCTTTTTCTATTAATTAGAAATTCAAGTTATGCCTTTTAAGAGATTAGAGATGTAAACAGGACACTAGAAACAATTTCTAGTGTTCTTAATTCAAGAGATTGATGGCTAATCTCTTTGAATTGATGAGAGATGAAGAAGAATAGATAAAAAGCCTCAAAGTGGCATGACAAAGGAGAGGAATGGCTGCTGGTTGCTTTTATTTTCATAACAACACTTAAATAGCTAGGTTAACACATTAAACCCTTGCCACATGTCACCCTTTGATTTGCTCTAGGTTTAAGTGACCCAATCACATTGTGCCAAGTGTCAAACCATTATTTAATCTTGATTTTAATCATCTTACATGATTAAAAAACATTTGGCAAGCTTATGTGTAATCCCATGTGTCACCATCTCATGGTGCCACGTGTCACACTGTGAAATGACCAAAATGCCCCTGTGTCTTAATTTTGAGTTCTTAACCCAAAATAATTATTTTTCTTCTTCTAATCAATTTATATCAAATATAAATAAATTAATTAATTTCTCATTAATTAAATTTATATTTAAACACTTTAAATATAAATTTAACTTATACTATACATCCAATAATCTAGATTTGGTTTAAAGTCATGCTAGGGACTTTGCAATTTAATTGCAAGCCAAACCTATTTAATTAATCAATTAAACTCTTTAATTAATTAATTAAATTATATTTAAATAGGTGATAACTTGTGTATGTGTGTGACTTACTAGGCTCATCACTAATTGGCAATGAGACATGATATCAACTCTTAATATCATCAGAACTCTTTCTTACCATAAATGTTTTCTCTAAATCATTTTATGAACCTCATAGACCATGGTTAATACCTAGCATAGCATGCCATGGCCACCCAATTAGTAATAAGGTTTACCTTAAATGAACCTATAATCATATGTTACCATGCACTAGAATCTCTCTGTTACAAAATCCCAACTCAAGCTGGAGTCATGGTTTATGTCAAACTCCATTTGCTATGAATATTATGTTCTCTTTTAATTCCAGTTCTTGATTAAAAAGATTCTCTCATCAGAAACTCTTTTCTGAATAAATCTTTCTGTCCTGGCCAGGAACTTGAAACATCAAGAACAATTAAATGAACATAGGATTTTATCTCGATTTACTTAGAGGAACAGATTCCATCTTGATCAACACCTACCTCCATATATAACTAGTAGGAGCCAACACATGCCCATATACCCATACATAGTACAAGTATGAAAGTAGTATCAAACTCAAACTACCTATATACAAGATAACTGTGCTATCTCAGGTCTAAAGATTATATGCACTGATATGATTTATGACAAAACATTAACAAGAGTAAACTCCATGTGCTTGTCATAAGTGTCACTGGTTCGGCCTACTTATCATTTATAAGTGCCTATCATGTTTGTTATATGGCATAAGACTCACCATTCCATCTTATTTATATCTCATATAAATAACTTGGGAACAAACATGAATACAATCTTTCTGGATAAGTCATGTCCTTATTATGAAGTATCCTCGATTGTGAACCTATTTATGATACTTTGTGCTAGAAATATTGTCACTCATATTCTTAACAACTTAAGAATAATATTTCTAACAAAATATCAATGGACCTTTTCTATTAAACATAAATATATTATGTAAACGAAAAAGTGGAAATGCCTTTTATTAATAAAAATATGTACAAGATACATACTAAATGATATGCTCTAGGGCATACTACTAACAATCTCCCACTAGCACTAGAGCCATTCATTACAATATCTTAGACCTATCTTCTCAAGATGTCGGTCTAACTGAGTCTGTGACATAGGCTTAGTGAATAGATCAGCTGGATTTTCAGCTGATGCTATTTTCTGTATGGCTACATCACCTCGCCCAACTATTTCTCTGATAATGTGGTAGTGCCTTTCTATGTGTTTGGATTTCTGGTGAGACCTTGGTTCCTTAGCCTGTATGACTGCTCCATTATTGTCACAGTGTAATGGAACTGCTGACTCAATGGAAGGAACTACTGTAAGTTTTGTTACGAACTTCTTTATCCAAACAGCTTCCTTTGCAAAGATTCGATGCAAAGAATATACTCGACTCTGTAGTGGAATCTGCAGTCGTGCTCTGTTTGGAACTCTTCCAACTGACTGCACCCCCATTACAAATGAACACAAATCTAGAGGTAGACTTTCTATCATCGATATCTGATTGGAAATCAGAATCAGTATAACCATCCAATTGCAAGTCTCCACCTCCATAAATCAAGAATAAATCCGTAGTTCTTCTCAAGTACTTAAGGATATTCTTGACAGCTATCCAGTGTTCCAAACCTGGATTAGATTGATACCTGCTAGTCAAACTAACAGCATATGTGATATCCGGCCTAGTACACAACATCGCATACATTAAACTTCCAATAGCCGAAGCATATGGAATCCTGGCCATCTTATCTCTTTCTTCAGGTGTCTTTGGAGACATCTCTTTAGAAAGGTGGATACCATGTCTCACTGGTAACAATCTTCTCTTGGAATCAAGCATGTTAAACCTCTTTAACACCTTTTCCAAGTATAGACTTTGAGATAAACCAATTATTCTTTTCGCTCTATCTCTATAGATGCGAATCCCAAGAATATAGGTTGCCTCCCCTAAGTCTTTCATGGAGAATGTATTTGACAACCATACCTTTATAGTCGTCAACATATCTGTGTCATTACCCATCAATAATATGTCATCCACATATAAGACAAGGAAAGTGATAGCACTGTCACTAACCTTATTATATACACATGGCTCATCCTCATTTTTGATAAAACCAAAGGATTTAATGGCTTCATTAAAATGGATGTTCCAACTCCTCGAAGCTTGTTTCAACCCATAAATGGATCGCTTTAGCTTGCATACCTTGGAACCATCTTGGGATTCAAAACCCCTAGGTTGTTCCATGAAAATGTTTTCTTCAATGTATCCATTGAGAAAAGCTGTTTTGACATCATCTGCCAAATCTCATAATCATAGTATGCAGCTATTGCTAATAAAATCCTAATTGATTTAAGCATGGCAACAGGCGAGAAAGTCTCCTCATAGTCGATTCCTTGCCTTTGGCGAAACCCTTTCGCTACTAGCCTTGCCTTATAGGTCTCTACCTTTCCATCAGAACCAATTTTCTTCTTGAAAACCCATTTGTTCCCTATACGTACAATACCTTCAGGTGGGTCAACAAGATCCCAAACTTGATTCTTATACATGGAATCAATTTCGGATTTCATAGCATCAATCCATTTTGAAGAGTCTATATCTGATATAGCTTCTTCATAGGTAAGTGGATCATCTCCATGATCTACTTCTTCATGAGTAGATAACTCTTGTTCTTCTTCATGAAGAAAACCATATCTCACTGGTGGATGAGATACCCTGGTTGTTCTACGAGGAACAGCTGTAGATGTTTCATCAACGGGTATAGGTTGACCAGATGGATCTATATCCATCTGATCTATTGGTTGGTCAGAATTCTCCAATTCTAACTCTATTTGCCTTCCTTTGCCTCCTTCTTGAACAAACTGTTATTCAAGAAATGTGGCATCTCTACTTATCACAACCTTTTGTGAAGTAAGCAAATAAAAATAATAACCAAAACTATCTTTTGGATATCCAACAAATCGACCTTTTTATGATCTGGTCTCCAATTTATCAGTGTTCAGCTTTTTGATATAAGCTGGATAACCCCAAATCTTAACATGCTTAAGACTTGGTTTTCTTCCATGCCATATCTCATAAGGTGTGGAAGAAACTGATTTTGATGGAATCCTATTCAGAATATACAAAGCTGATTCTAATGCAAATCCCCAAAAGAAGATTGGCATATCAGTATAGCTCATCATACTACGTACCATATCTAATAGGGTACGATTTCTCCTTTCAGATACACATTCAGCTGTGGCGTTCCTGGAGGAGTCAGCTAAGAAACAATGCCATGCTCTCTCAAGTATTCATCAAATTCAGTACTCAAATATTCACCTCCACGATCTGATCGAAGAGCTTTAATACTCTTTCCTGTTTGATTTTCTACTTCAGATTTAAATTCCTTAAACTTTTCAAAGGATTCATGTTTGTATTTCATCAAATACAAATACCCAAACCTTGATTTATCATCAGTAATGGTAATAAAATAATGAAAACCCCCTCTAGCTATTTCTTTAAATGGACCACATACATCACTATGTATTAGCTCTAAAATATTTTCAGCTCTTAGCCCTTGTCCAACAAAGGGTGATCTAGTCATTTTGCCCTGAAGGCAAGATTCACAAGTTGGAGTAGGCTCAGAGCTCAATGAGGATAGAATCCCCATTTTCTCCAGTTTTGCAATCCTATCTTCTGCAACATGACATAACCCTAAGTGCCAAATATATTTTGAACTTGAGTTGGTTTTCACCATGGCATTGCATTCTTTTAGATCACTTGCATTCAATTTGTGTTTGTCATTATTATCCAAATAATAAAGACCATTATTCATATAACCCGAACCAACATATTTATTTCTAAAATAAATATTGCAAACATCATCTGTGAACTGAAATTCATAGCCATTTCTAGTCAAACTAGATATATAAATGATATTCTTAAAAGTATCAGGTACATGTAAAATATTATCCAAACACAAAACATGTCCAAACATGTTAAAAGATTTAGATCCTATGGCTAAAGCTTCAACAGTTGAACCATTGCCAATCCGGACTCTAATATCTTGAGAACGCAAGTCGCCATCGCTTGCTAGTTCCCGCATATCATTAGAAATGTGAGAACCGCACCGATATCTAAAACCCAAGCTGTAGATGAACTATGAGTATCATCAGAATCTAAATAACAAGATATGGACATACCTTCCGAAGGTGTATCCTTATTGTCCTTCAGAGAAGCAAGGTACTCTGGGCAGTTCCTTTTCCAGTGCCCATCCTTTTGGCAGTGGAAACACTTTCCTTTGCCTCCATCAGCTTTAGTCTTCCTTTTTTGTTTAGCTATTTTCTTGGAAGGACCAGGAATCTGAGGTTTCTTTTTCTTATTGCCCTTCTTCTTGTTGGACTTTCCAGCAGAAGAAGATGCAACCAAAGCTACCTCTTTTCCTTTATTGCCTGGCATATTCTTTTGGGCAATAACCAGTATATTGAGTAAACCAGCTAAGGTGCATTCCTGTTTAGTCATATGGAAATTTGTCACAAAATTCCCAAAAGACTCAGGAAGGGACTGAAGGATCAAATCCGTCTGTAGTTGGAAATCCATGTTGAAGTCAAGATGTTCCAACTGCTTAATCAGCCGAATCATCTTGTGGACATGATCTCCAACATTCTGTCCCTCAGACATCCTCATACAGAATAGCTGTCTAGATATCTCATACCTAACATTCCTGTTGTGCTCACCATACAACTCTTGTAGGTGAAGGAGGATCTCACTCGCACTCTGCATGTTCTCATGTTGCTTCTGTAACTCATTACTCATGGAAGCAAGCATGTAACACTTAGCTCTCATATCATTCTCCTTCCACTTGTCCAAAGTTTCATGTTCCTCTTGTGTGGCCTTTGGAGATAAGGGACCAGGAACATTTGAATCTAGAACATATCCTATATGTTCAAGGTTCAGGACAAGTTTCAAATTTCTTAGCCAATCAGACAGATTAGGTCCTGTCAACCTATTGTGATCAAGTATGCTTGCAAGGATATTGGATGGTGGTGGTTGTTCTGTGCTCATTTTTATCAGAAAATTAACTGCAGAAAATAACCAGATTAATTAGTAAATATATCATGTAATTAACCAAAATGATTATGGTCTTTTAATCAAATTGGTCCTCCCACTAACTTAGCGAATCCTACACTTCCAAAGTAGAAAACGGAAATCCTAGTTGGATGGATTTCTAGTGGGTGATTGAATTCTTATAATTCTATTGATCATCCTCAGGTACATCCATTATTGGAATTACAATAAACTATAAGTGAGCAACTCCTTGCCCATCACATCTCATGTGAGGTTCAATCCTTTACCTAGCCCCTAATGCTCAAAATCTCAGGTACATCCATTATTGACTTATCTTGCATTAGTTAAGTTGATCCCATTGAGCCAGTAATTATGCAAATAATTTTAATGTCCTCAGTTACATCCAATATTGGCCACTAAACCATTTACATATTTACAACATCTCATGCTTAACAATTATTCTTAAGAAAATCTCTTAAATTAATTGCATCTTATACAACTATTTAAAATTTCTTCAAATAATTGCCCCAATGGAGGGCCTATGTTATAATTACTTTAATTATAGCATTTCCAACTTAATCATTTGTTTGGAAGATTTTATGGTCATTCTAATTACTATTAAGGTCTCACTTTGCACATTATCCAATTAGCATGCATATATCATATAATAGCATACATTCCCATACATCTCATGCATTCATGGATAATCAATAAATATGGTATGATCATGGACTTTCTAAGGGATTCAATTCTGAGCCACCAAGAATTGAATTAGGGCATTCCTAGGTGCATTTCATTCATTCATTCATTTTACAAGAGTTGCTGAAGGAGTACATAATCAACACTTGATCTTGAATTCCTCCCACTGGTCCCACCAATGCTCTTGACCTCCGTGAACTTCTTGCAATCCAATATTACTTAGTAATCCTTGGCATATCAAGGCGAATTTACAAGAACTTAAATAAATGAAATTACAACCCAAAAATTATTACAAACTTAATAATACATGCCCAAAATAAATTAAAATAAATTAATTAATTTATAATCCCAAAGAAACATAAAAGAAATAAATCCAATCACATTAGTCTTTTATAGTCCATGATCATCTATCATGCATATCACTATTTAACAATTAAATAAAATATACATACTTAAATTAAATTGAATATCTCATATTCAACTTAAAAATCCAGATTTGAATATGATTCAAATAAATTTAAAAATTCAGATTTGAATCTCATTCAAATAAATTTAAAAATTCAGATTTGAATCACATTCAAACAACTTCAAAAATTTAGATTTGAATCACATTCAAACATTTTTTAAAAAATCAGATTTGAATCACATTCAAACATTTTTTAAAAAATCAGATTTGAATTTTATTCAATCAATTTTAAAAAATCAGATTTAAATATGATTCAAACAACTTTAAAAATTCAGATTTGAATCACATTCAAACAAGTTTTAAAATTCAGATTTGAATCACATTCAAACAATTTTTAAAATTCTGATTTGAATCATAATTTAATTGTGTAATTAAAAATCCTAATTAAACATTTTAATTAGTCATATGATGAACCTTTCATCATGCAACAATTGCAGAATTTAATAACAACCATGCGCACCATGATCTTCCCAAGCCATGCGCACCATGTTGGAGTTCATCAAGCATGCCGCCATACCTCTTGATCCAACCAGCAATGGATCAATCATCTCATGATCAAATCACACAATTAAATCATATAATCAACAATCTAAATGGCAAATATAGTGGCTCTGATACCAATTGAATGAGCGGAAGCATGAAAAATACAAGTTTATACCATTGAATTCAAAAATTTTCACCTAGGGTCACATGCATCATGCAAGATTTATTTTTATCTATTTGATTTCAATGATAAAAAACATATTAAAACTCTTTTAATATGTTTTTGGATCTGTATTTGCCATTTAAGATTTTAAAATTAATCAGATTAATTTTAGAACCCTAGATTAAATCAAGAACGATTACACTAACCTCTTGATGCACTGCAGCGTGTCTGCGCCTTTGAGATTCGTCTTCAGGATACCAGATGTTGTCCCTCTAGCTTGTCCACACCAAGAACACCTATGGCAGCCCTTGAACAGCTTCTAAAGCTTTTTCTATTAATTAGAAATTCAAGTTATGCCTTTTAAGAGATTAGAGATGTAAACAGGACACTAGAAACAATTTCTAGTGTTCTTAATTCAAGAGATTGATGGCTAATCTCTTTGAATTGATGAGAGATGAAGAAGAATAGATGAAAAGCCTCAAAGTGGCGTGATAAAGGAGAGGAGTGGCTACTGGTTGCTTTTATTTTCATAACAACACTTAAATAGCTAGTTTAACACATTAAACCCTTGCCACATGTCACCCTTTGATTAGCTCTAGGTTTAAGTGACCCAATCACATTGTGCCAAGTGTCAAACCATTATTTAATCTTGATTTTAATCATCTTACATGATTAAAAACATTTGGCAAGCTTATGTGTAATCCCATGTGTCACCATCTCATGGTGCCACGTGTCACAATGTGAAATGACCAAAATGCCCCTGTGTCTTAATTTTGAGTTCTTAACCCAAAATAATTATTTTTCTTCTTCTAGTCAATTTATATCAAATATAAATTAATTAATTAATCTCTATTAATTAATTTCTCATTAATTAAATTCATATTTAAACACTTTAAATATAAATTTAACTTATACTATACATCCAATAATCTAGATTTGGTTTCAAGTCATGCTAGGGACTTTGTAATTTAATTGCAAACCAAACCTATTTAATTAATCAATTAAACTCTTTAATTAATTAATTAAATCATATTTAAATAGGTGATAACTTGTGTATGTGTGTGACTTACTAGGCTCATCACTAATTGGCAATGAGACATGATATCAACTCTTAATATCATCAGAACTCTTTCTAACCATAAATGATTTCTCTAAATCATTTTATGAACCTCATAGACCATGGATAACACCTATCATAGCATGCCATGGCCACCCAATTAGTAATAAGGTTTACGTTAAATGAACCTATAATCATATGTTACCATGCACTAGAATCTCTCTGTTACAAAATCCCAACTTAAGCTGGAGTCATGGTTTATGTCAAACTCCATTTGCTATGAATATTATGTTCTCTTTTAATTCCAGTTCTTGATTAAAAAAATTTTCTCATCAGAAACTCTTTTCTGAATAAATCTATATGTCCTGGCCACGAACTTGAAACATCAAGAACAATTAAATGAACATAGGATTTTATCTCTATTTACTTAGAGGAACAAATTCCATCTTGATCAACACCTACTTCCATATATAACTAGTAGGAGCCAACACATGCCCATATACCCATACATAGTACAAGTATGAAAGCAGTATCAAACTCAAACTACCTATATACAAGATAACTGTGCTATCTCAGGTCTAAAGATTATATGCACTGATATGATTTATGACAAAACATTGATAAGAGTAAACTCCATGTGCTTGTCATAAGTGTCACTGGTTCGGCCTACTTATCATTTATAAGTGCCTATCATGTTTGTTATATGGCATGAGACTCACCATTCCATCTTATTTATATCTCATATAAATAACTTGGGAACAAATATGAATATAATCTTTCTGGATAAGTCATGTCCTTATTATGAAGTATCCTCGATTGTGAACCTATTTATGATACTTTGTGCTAGAAATATTGTCACTCATATTCTTAACAACTTAAGAATAATATTTCTAAAAAAATATCAATGGACCTTTTCTATTAAACATAAATATATTATGTAAACGGAAAAGTGGAAATGCCTTTTATTAATAAAAATATGTACAAGATACATACTAAATGATATGCTCTAGGGCATACTACTAACACTTTCCTTCATTAAAAGTTGTCCATACACCTTGGCAGTAGATAGGCAACAAGAAGACCAAGTTTTGGAGAGGTTTTGAAGAGTTCCCAAAGTGGTAAGTGTGCGTTTTTGATTATTGCTTCATTAAAGTTTGTGAGGATGTTATGGGTACTTGAATTATGGAGAGATTTTTGGAGATTGATGTATTAAGGGAGATGTGTATTTTTGGCAGCCATGGAAACTCCTTAAGGGCAGTTTATTCTTTCTTGTAAATGGTAGATTAAAGGGTTGATTAAGTGTTTATATGTGTAGGAGTAAATTGGGTGATGTATACTAAGTATATATGAATGTATACTTGAATTTGGAAGCTTGGAATTTTATTCAAAGTGAGGTACAAATCGGCAGTTTGAATTGTGAACCATAAAAATGTTGTTTCATGGTTTGGTTTATGGAATATTATTGTTGAATTGTGGTACTTATTGTGGTAGCTTGTGTATGTTTATGAGGGTTTGAGTTTGGACATGTAAATGAGCTTGGTTGTGTAGTTAAATTGTGTGTAAATTGAACTTGGTAAATTCTAGACTATAATGTGCATATTGAGTGTGGTTATAAGCTAACAAAGTGACCAAAAGTGTTGTGAAATATGTTCATGTTATGGTACAAAACAGAAATGGCATGAATGTGTAACTTGATAAGTGTTAAAAGTGTCTTTGGTATGTGATAAAGAGTGTTGTAATAGGGCAGTGTGCATTTTGGCCTTGAACTTTAAGTGTGTGGCTCCAATTGATATGAGACTAATTGGAGGTGAAACTAGGCACAAAATTTGCCAACTTTCATGAAGGAAGCTTACCAAAATTCTGCTTGGAAGGTAACTTGAAAAATGACCAAATCCGGATTAGTGCATTTAAGGCCTGAAAATTGACAATTTGGGCAGCAGTTAGTGTTTTGGCCATAACTCACTCAAAAAAGGTCCAATTGACCTGAAATTTTTATCATGAATAGTTGAGACATATATCTACAAGTCTTATGAAGACACCAAAGCCCAGAAATGAACATAAGCAAGTCAAATAGCTTGCACAAATTTGGGTCCAAAAACTGGCCGAACCAAAATTGACCTGAAATGACTTAAAGTGACCAATTTTGGTACATTCTGACCAGCAATAGTAAAATGACCATAACTTGGTCTAGTAAACTCAAAATGACCTGAAATTTTTCCCTGCGTGCAATAAGACATAGATCTACAAGTTTGTAGTTTTGACTGAAACCCGAAAACCGAGGGAACTAGGTCATCCGGCTAGGTCAAATTAGTATACTAGAATTCGATAAATTGCAATAAAACGCAATATACATGGAAATGAATTGGGTAACATGTACCAACCCTAAAAGGCTACAAATGTAACATATTGGTAACATTAAAACCTAATTCACCTAGAATGCATCGAGGGTCGACATCTTAGGTTGACTAAGGAAATAATAGAACTCAAGGAATTAATTATTAAGCATTATCGTTAGAGATAGTTTAAATGAGTACTGAAACACTTCAAATTGTATTTCTCAGTTAGCAAAGACTCAGGGAAAGGGAAGGAAACACTGAGTCAGAGCCAATAGACGGTTATCAGAGGTTTGTGCACAATAGTTATTTCTTTTAAATTTTTCAATTGAAATAAATTATGATTATTTGTTTGTTATTGTTTTAAATTGTGTCTGTGCACAATACTTTTTATATTCACTGTTTTTACTAGAAAATTTATTTGGAGAAATAAGTTATGAATAATATTTAATTGTTTTGGCTTTGAGAATCTTATTTGGAAATTATTGTGTTGCCTACTTTGCAAATGGAAATTTTGAGATATAATATGATTTGTGGTTTGCATGAAATATTTAAATATTGTGATTTGGAATTGTTTTGATTCACACTGCGCATGACACTGTTACTATGTTCCTCCTCCATTTATGGGGTGAGTGTGATTATATTCCTCCCTCTTTGACTTATCAGTCTGGGGTGAGTGTGATTATTTTCCTCCCTCTCTGGTTTACCAGTTGAGGTTGTATATCGGATGAGTACTCATTAGCTATCTAGCCACCTCCCTCATTGATTTCGATTAGTGGGTTGTAGATTGCTTTGTCGTGGTATACAACATGGCATTGATCGAAAACTTTGTGTCATGGCTTAAGTTGTGTATGAATTGGCAACACTGTGTTTATTAAATTATTTGACCCAAAATTTTTCTATAATGAGCTTTGATAATTTGTGAAATGTAATTGTGCAGCATTTAAATTGTGTTATTGATTTGCAAAACGGTATTATTCAGTTATTTGATCAAATTTTGTTATTGATTGGCAAAACTGTATTGTTCAGTTATTTGATCAAATTGTGTTATTGATTGGCAAAACTGTATTATTAAGTTATTTGATCAAATGGTATTATTGATTGGCAAAACTGTATTATTCAATTATTTGATCAAAATTGTATTATATGAACTTTGTAAATTGTGAAGTGGAATTGTGAACTAATTGATTTGTGAATTGTCAATAAAAGATTTATGTATCGCATTTCAAATTATTATTGTGCACCATTGAGTAAATTTTATTCAGCGATAGCCTTTCATTGCCGTCGCAGGTAAACAGACTGACGGGGCAGCAGACTAGGCTGCTAGTACTACACTGAGAAATCATTGGGTATATTGAGTATACCATATTGTGCATTTTATATTGTAATGTATGTTCACTGTATGTATATAGAGTTCTTGGTTTTGAGCAGTTGTAAATTAAAGTTATACATTGAAGTTGTAAAATAAATTGTTAATTATTTGACTTGTAAAATTTGTACTATATTTCTTTTATCTCAGCCTTTGAAAATACTGAAAAATTACTGTGGACTTGAGTTGAGAAACATATTGAGTTGATCAAATATTGGAGTTGAGATTGAGAAATATATTTAAAGTGCTTTTTACAGGTTGTTGAAGAACTGTTTTATTCAAAATACAGATGGCACTCCGCCAAAATTTTTACAGAAATTACTAATAATTCAAATGTGTTAGCTGTTTCACTTCAGTTCAAAAAAGTTTTTAACACCTGTAAATAGTGCTCACCACTATAAAAAGAAGTAAGAAAAGTTTTAAAATCCCTTATAGTATATTTAATGGGTTATTAGTAGATGAAGTTGGTAATTCATTAGGTATACTACGAGATCATGTTATGCCTTACAGAGGGGTAGGGTGTGACATGTTTTAGTGGTATCAGAGCTAGTTTTTAAATTCTGTTTTCACCTATAATTTGAATATTCTTTCTTCATAGTACAACTGCTCAATGTTATTGTTTGATACATACAGTACATTACATTATAAATATGCACTAACGGGAGGAAATCTCCTTGTGTTATTGTTCGGGAGGTCTAAGATTCTTGAATTGACTATGGAAGAGGGTGATCGTTCAGTCGATCAACCGATAGAGGCTGAGGTACAAGTTGAGGCCCCAGCTCCACAAAGTGTCAAAGGCCCGACTGTACCAGTTTTACCAGTACAAATTACTACACAAATGGCCCAGCAAATGGCCACTTTCTTTCAACAAATGGCTGATAATCTGTCAGCCCAAGCCCAAGGACAGACCCAACCCCCACAAGGGCAACATGAAATAGAGAAGAGGGAGAAACCTATGGGTCAGAGCTCAAGCAGTAATTTGAGGAAGAGAAAAGAATTTGAGGAGCCCCGAGCTCAGGGATATAACAGAGGTGGATCATCAAGGCAGAGACCACCAAGGTCTAGTCATCGAACAACTAGAAGTTCCTACCCTCCCTGCCAATGTGAAACTTATGGTAAAAATCATGGTGGGGTATGCTACAAGGCCATAAGAGCCTGTTATAATTGTGGAGGCATAGGACACTTTGCCAAGGACTGCACCAGTGCTCGTAGAGTTGGACCACCTCCTACTACTGCTGAAGGGTTAGTTCAGAGCCCTGTCACCAGAGGTTCACAACCACCCCGCAGAGGTAGAGGCAGGGGTAGAGGTAACCCACCAGGTAGCCAAGGCACAGTGAAACAATCAAAGCAAGACAGTGCTCCAGTCAGAGTCTACGCAATGAGACAGAGAGAAGAAGTCGAGACATCTGATGTTGTAGCTGGTACTTTCTCAATTAGTAACTAAGATATATATATATATATATATATATATATATATATATATATATATATATATATATATATTTATTTATTTATTTATTTATTTATTTATTTATTGTTTGACCTGGAGCCTGCCTACTTTTATGTTAGTGTTAGAACTATATGTTCTGTTGTTATTCCTTTACAAGGGAATAAATTTTGATGCATTAGTGATTAGTCCTTTAAGATAAGGATTGTGATAATAAGTGAAATTAGTTTTGGAAGAGTTTATAGGCGAAAAGTATTTTCTAACACACCATAAATTATAAAGTTAATTGGCAAGCCTACTTAATGTAAGGTAAGAGGACCTAAAAGTAAGTTACAGTAATAGAATTGCTTTAGATGAGGGCAAAGATGTTACAGTTAGTGATTGTCAATAGATATTATAATCAGAATAAGTTTTGGATATTAGTGAATTCGAAAAGGATAAAAGGATAGGAAAGTTTAATCTATTGGGATGTATCATAGTAACTATGCAATGTTCTTAATGTTTATACTGTAAGCTGCAGATTACAGTACTGACTTGAGATTATTATGTAGAGCTACGTACTACTCGATAGTACACCAAGATGAGAATAGTTGCCAATGGCATCTGTTTTGGTATAGTTATGCCAGGACATAATTTAATTATTAGAAATAAGTTTGAAAATCCTACTTAGAGATTTAAAACTCAAAAGTTAGAAAATCGAAAGGTTATAGTTTAGTACAAAAGGAAGTAAGTTATAGAAAATTAATAGATAAAAAGAGTTGTGGAAGTAGAAATTTGAACAGTTGGTTTAGATATAACAAAGAAATGTTATGAATTTGAGGAAGACTATTGACTAGAATGGTCAGAGGACCAATGACTAGATAAATCATTCTAACATGACCTCAAGGGTCGTTCAAGAAGGAACATGAACCGAAATAATAGACAGCACAATAGTAAGAAAAGATTGGTGTTATACAAACAAATTAAATGTTGAATTAGATTGTTAAAAGTCTTATATAAATTCGAGGGAAAGAAGATTATACGATCATATAGAAAGGAGAAAATAAACGTATGACTATTGTAAGATGGCTATTGGGTAAAATTTCATAGACGAAATTTATTTTAAGGGGGGGAGAATTGTAACACCCCTAAGTTCGATAGTGCGTTCTACTGTTCCGGTGACAAGCGTTGTCTGGACAGCTAGGATGCCTAGAACTACACTTAGATATGAGTGAGGAGACATAAAATAATGAAATACAAGAAAAGAAAAGACAAGAAAAACAAAGGAAAAATACTAGCAATGTAATGTAACCAAGTTAAACGAGCCGAGAACCCTAGAGATGGGTGACCGCACCGGGAAGTTGCGGCGTGGACCGTTGACTAGCCTTGGACTGCGGGGAACCCTAAAAAATATTTGTAAGACTTAAATAGACATCTATTGAAGCATAAATACCATTAGAAATATCAAAGAAAAATTAATTAATTAGTACAAAGAAAAGTGAGAAATCGAAAAATGAACAAAACCCAGTGTTACCGAAAAATTGGGAATGTAATCCGAGTAGGGGCATTGTGGTCATTTAACACCCCGAGTTGTCTTTTGACCTAAATTTCCATTAAAAATACATGATATTACACTTGGAAAATGTCATGAAAAATTAAATTAGTGGTACCTAATGTAAATAGCAAAAATGGGAAGTTTAATGTGGGAAAATGAAACTTATGAATAAACTAATATTAAACAACCCTTAGTGCTCCACTCACCCACCAAAGTGGACCACTTATTCATCAATTTGGACAGCAGATTCAACTTCATCTTCAAGCTCTCAAATTCAGCCGAAATTGCTCCCAGCAAACCTCCATTGCCGCATGACTTGAAAGCTCCATGCAAGTGAGATTCAAGCTCCTTTCTTGGCACTTTCCTTCATTAAAAGTTGTCCATACACCTTGGGCAGTAGATAGGCAACAAGAAGACCAAGTTTTGGAGAGGTTTTGAAGAGTTTCAAAAGTGGTAAGTATGTGTTTTTGATTATTGCTTCATTAAAGTTTGTGAGGATGTTATGGGTACTTGAATTGTGGAGAGATTTTTGGAGATTGATGTATTAAGGGAGATTTGTATTTTTGGCAGCCATGGAAACTCCTTAAGGGCAGTTTATTCTTGCTTGTAAATGATAGATTAAAGGGTTGATTAAGTGTTTATATGTGTAGGAGTAAATTGGGTGATGTATACTAAGTATATATGAATGTATACTTGAATTTGGAAGCTTGGAATTTTATTCAAAGTGAGGTACAAATCGGCAGCTTGAATTGTGAACCATAAAAATGTTCTTTCATGGTTTGGTTTATGGAATATTATTGTTGAATTGTGGTACTTGTTATGGCAGCTTGTGTATGTGTATGAGGGTTTGAGTTTGGACATGTAAATGAGCTTGGTTGTGTAGTTAAATTGTGTGCAAATTGAACTTGGTAAATTTTGGACTATAATGTGCATATTGAGTGCGGTTATAAGCTGCCAAAGTGACCAAAAATGTGTTGTGCAATATTTTCATGTTATGATACAAAACAGAAATGGCATGAATGTGTAACTTGATAAGTGTTAAAAGTGTCTTTGGTATGTGATGAAGAGTGTTGCAATAGGGCAGTGGGCATTTTAGCCTAGAACTTTAAGTGTGTGGCTCCAATTAGTATGAGACAAATTAGAGGTGAAACTACGCACAAAATGTGCTAACTTTCATGAAGCAAGCTTACCAAAATTCTGCTTGGAAGGTAACTTGAAAAATGACCAAATCCGGATTAGTGCATTTAAGGCCTGAAAATTGACCATTTGGGCAGCAGTTAGTGTTTTGGCCATAACTCACTTAAAACAGGTCTAATTGACCTGAAATTTTTATCATGAATAGTTGAGACATATATCTATAAGTCTTATGCAGACACTAAAGCCCAGAAATGACCATAAGCAAGTCAAACAGCTTGCACAAGTTCGAGTGCAAAAACTGGCCGAACCAAAATTGACCTAAAATGACTTAAAGTGACCAATTTTGGTACATTTTGACCAGCAATAGTAAAATGACCATAACTTGGTCTAGTAAAATCAGAATAACCTAAAATTTTGCCTCGCGTGCAATAAGACATAGATCTACAAGTTTGTAGTTTTGACCGAAACCCGAAAACTGAGGGAACTAGGTCATTCGGCTACGTCAAATTAGTATACCGAAATCCGGCAAATTGCAATAAAACACAATATACATGGAAATGAATTGGGTAACATATACCAACCCTAAAAGGCTACAAATGTGACATATTGGTAACATTAAAACCTAATTCACCCAGAATGCATCGAGGGTCGACATCTTAGGTTGACTAAGGATGTAACACCCTCCCGATAACCACTCCGTACATCCTACTGTTCCGGTGACCGGTGTCGGTCCAGACAGCTAGAACGTCCGGAAAAATATTTAAACTAAAGTCAGGAACCCTAATTAACTCAAATATTAATAAGAAAAATTTAGTAAAAATTTTAGAAATAAAATACAACTGAGTCAAACGAGCCAGGCCTGCCGATGGGTCACGGAGGGAAGTTGCGGTTCTCGCAACGAGGAGCCCTAGACCCGGGGGAAAAATTATAAAATAATTTTTGGGACTCCAGAGAAGGGTAATTGAGGTTCCCATGGCATTAGAATGCCAAGAAAATACCTAGAAAAATTTTTCAATCGGTACAAACGATTTTGACCCGTTAAGCCAAACGGAGGGCATTTTGGTCATTTCGCCTTCCGAGGTGATTTTTGGCCGACTTGTCCAGTTGAGTAAATAATTAATATGACATAAAATATGAAAAAATATTGCTAGAAATTAAATTGAAAATGAGTAGTGGAGGAAAGAAAAGAAAAATGCAACAAATGCAAATTATGACCTCAAAGTGATGTCATTAAGGAAATGTGGACCAATCACAAATAAGCCATCCTTTGACTAACAAGTTAAAGAGATAAATGAAGACTAATGAGGACCAAAAATCAGCTGCTCTTCTTCTCCTTCTTCTCCACCAAAAACGTGAACCCTTCCTTCCACCCTCCATTGGAGCTCAATCAAGCAAGCTTGATTTCCTACCTTGTCTCACCATAAAATCCTAACCTAGCTTCACTAAAACTTGCCCTAGCACCTTGCTAAAGCCTTTGGCAGCCAAGAAAAGCCAAGAAAGTGAAGGAATTGCTTGGGAAAATTCTGCCCAAACAAGGTTAGTGCATATATACAATTAAAGCTTTTTAAATTCTATGTTAGAGACTTGGAATAAGTAGGAATTTATAACTAAAATGAATGAAATCTATGTCTATCCATGCCCTAATTTTTGGCAGCCCTATTGAATGAAAAGGTATGAGTGTTTTGATGGACTTAAAGTGGACTAGATATCAAGATTAAACCATGTATGCATGTGATTATTGAAAGAGATAGTTAATTAAAGCATGTTGTGAAAAATTCATATGGAAATTAGGGTTTGGAAAGGTGAAAGTGTGAATTGGCTTAGGAAATTGTTAGGGCACATTGTAATGGTCAATTAGTGACCATTTTAGATATGTTGACCATAAATGGGACTGAAAAATGCTATGGCAAAGTGAGGTGAAATCTGCCCTATGGACAGCAGCATAGGGACTGAAATTTCAGTCCCTTTGCACTGCCATAACTTGGGCTGTGCTTGTCCAATTGATGTTTGGCCAATTGGACATGAAACTAGGCTTATAATGGCACATTTTTGCTGAAGAAACCATGCCCGAAAGACCAAAGCAAAAGGGTCAAAACTCAGCCACAATCTGGAACCCTGAAACTGCCTCTGCAGAATTTGACCAAATGAACAGTAACTGTTCATTTGGCCATAAGTCACTGTATATTTGGTCAATTGGTCTGAAATTTTTACAGCAACAAGTTAAGACATAGACAAACAACTTTCATGAAGGAACCTACCCCAAATTATGGCCAGAACCCAGTCAACCAAGTGACTCAAGTCACTGTTCATGCACTGTAGATATGGTAAAATTCTGCAGACTGTATATCCGGACAGCCTGGGTTTTTGAGCCATATCTGGAGCTACAAAACTCCAAATGGAGTGATTCAAAAAAGGAAATTCAACTAGACAAAATAAGGAACAACTTTTATGTTTTACATTTCTTCAAATTCCAACAGTAACAGTGTCCAATGGAACAGTGAAGTTATGGTACAAAATCTGAAAAATCTGCTCCTTTGGTTTAATGCTTAGAAATGGTAAAAACACTTAATGCCAACAAGTTTTAAACACCAAATTTGGTATGTTGGGAGTGCCAAAGTTGATGTACACATTTTTATTCTAAAAGTCAATATTTTTGTTGACCAATGATGAATAGTAACACCAAAAAAAATTGAAATTCACAATTGACAAATTTAAGAGTTTCAAATGCCCTAGTATACCTAACAAGATTGGTTTGGATAGTTTGGCATGCCAATAGGGTTCAGTTAGCAGTACTGCACATGGCAAAAATGTCATTCTGTGATTTCATGGCTTTTAGCCATTCTGACTTTGTATTGAGACTTGGCCTTGTGCCGGATATTATTTACAGCTTGTTAGCTGTTCTGTTGCACACCGGGAGATACGTATGTGACCGATAGTGTGACGGCCCGAGGTACTAGGTACCCAGTGCCAGTTTACCCGTTATCCAGTCCAGTCGTCTAGTGTAGGTTACTTGGGGCAACCAAATGAATAAAAGTGAATAGAGTTAATGAATTAATGAATATACCAAAATCAAACAAAGAAAGCATACACTTTGCATACACATTTATTTTCTTGCCAATTTCATCTATTATATTATTGCACCACTAAGCATTATTGCTTAGCGCGTTGCTTTTGCCACGCCAGAGGTACCGGAGATTCCGATCGTGAGCCCGTGAGACCACGTGATCGGGTGAGTCCATCCGACGCTTCGCTGTCCGTGTCACCTCACTACCTTCAGTGCATCGGTAGGGCACTAGGTGTCATTTTGTCATTTAGATATTTTGTAGCAGATTTGTATTTTCTCATATGTATTTGAACTCATGTAATATATTTTGATGTTTATGTAAATAATGAAAGTTATGACTATGAATGCAAGATTTGAGCATGTATTTATTGCTTGTATATGAGAAATGGATGTTGAGAAATGAAAAGGTTGTTGAAACCTGAAACTGAAAAATTGTTGAAACATTGATATTGAGTTTTGTGATGATATTGAAGTTGAGAATGAATGAATTTGTCTATTGGAAGTGTTTTTAACAGGTTCCGAAGAACGGTTTTCTCCATTTTTAGCCGGTACTCCGCCGGATTTTCTTTAAAATTTTCGGAACCTTAAATGAATGATACTTTTGATGAATGGTTTAAATAAATTGTATTTCATAAATTATATGTAAAAGCATTGTCTAAATTAATTGAGGAATATTAGAGTGTGCCAGACACTGTGTGGCGCACTTACTCTGTATATCGTACACGGGTAAGGGGTGTCACATTTAGTGGTATCAGAGCACGGTTTAGGCGTTTCTGGGCCTAGATTGAGTCCATACCATGCATTGCATATGTAAGAGTCGAGGTGACACTAACGCAGATCTGTTTATCTTTCTTATTTTGAATAGGATATGGATCCTTCATCTCAGAGAGCCGTTGAGGAGGAAGTGGAGAGTCATGCTCCACCTGCAGCAGCTGAGACTGGGGGCATGAGAGAATCTACTCACACTCAAGCAGAGCTCGCCACCTCCCTGTGCCATGTTCCAACAAATGGCCGACTTCTTTAGACAGATGGTCGGGGTAATGCCAAGACCACCACCACCACCACCACTCCACAGCAGGTCACACTGGAAAGGTTAAGAAAATTTGGGGCGTGGATTTCTATGGCAAGAGAAAGATGACTCATGTTGCAGTAGAATTGGTTGAACAGGCAGGCAGAGTCTTGAAACAACTTCACCGCACTCCAGAGCAAAACTGGAAGTCGCCATCTCTTTACCGCAAGATGATGCTTATGAGTGGTGGGACAAAGTGTCAAATGAAGTGAAGTCAGAATTTGGGATTTCTTTCTCTAATTCAAGAAGAAGTATGTGGGTACTGTATACCTAGAAGAGAGAAGAAGGGAATTTATTAACCTGAGGCAGAGACAAATGTCAGTGGCTGAATATGAGAAAGAATTAGTCCGATTAAGCAGCAACGGAAGGGAGATAGTCCCAAATGAAGCTAAAAGATGCAAGAGATTTGAAGAGGGACTAAATGATAACATCAAGATCCAGCTCACTGCCTTGGGAATCACCGAATTTACCAAGTTAGTGGAAGCTGCCATAAAGGTTGAAAAAGTGAGAAGTAGTGAGTGGACTAGAAGAGAGAGACAGCAGAAGAGGGGACCGGTCGCCTAGTTCAGCTCTGCATCGTGGAAGAAGTTCAAGGGTCCTCCCGCACAAAGTTCAGCTCACCCACGGGGCCGTGGTCACCTCAGGGGCCCAGCCACGATTCACCCCTAGGAGAGGTCACCCACACCATCGTGGGCGCCTCCGTGGATGGGGTTCAGGGACCAGCCCGGCATCTTCTCTGTCCCACACTGTCAAAGATGGCATAAGGGGGAGTGTTGGAGAGTGACTGGTGCCTGCTTGAGGTGTGGGTCAACAGAGCATCAGTTGAGGAACTGCCCACGCAGAACTACTACAGCTACTCCGACACAAGCAGACAGACCTGCTCCTGCCCCACCAAGGGGTAGAAGGTATGGTAAATCCGAAGCGGTGGGACCATCACAGAGGCTCGCATCCGAGCGAGAGAGGCCGGATAATGTGCCACCGCCGTAAATTATGCCCCGAGAGCTCAGAGGAGCAAGATGCCCTGACGTCATCGTGGTACGTTCTCCTCTACAATACTCCTGTGCATGCATTGGTGGATCCAGATCCACTCATTTATACATCCGCATCAATCTACCCGTAGAAAGGGGGATCTTGGTAGGGAAAGTGACCAAGACATTCGTCACTAATCCATTAGGCCACAGTGTAGTGGTGAACAAAGTATACAAAGGTTGCCCGTTGAGGATTCAGTGGGTATGAATTCTGGCGACTTGATTGAGTTGCCCTTCCATGAGTTTGACGTGATTTTGGGAATGGACCGTTGTCACGCCATCGTGCAATAGTTGATTGCAAATTGAAGAGGATTTCTAAAAACTCCGAGGGTAATGAGATCACCGTTGTGGGTGAAAGGACGATTTCTTGTCCAATGTCATCTCACCACGATTGCAAGAAGAATGATGAGAAAAGGTCGTGAAGCCTACCTAGCACATGTGGTGGATACTAGGCGTGCTAAGCCAAACTTGAGTGACATACCCACGGTGAGAGACTTCCTAAGTATTTCTGAAGAGTTGCCCGGTTTGCCACCGTAAAGGGAAGTCGAGTTTGCTATTGAGACATTGCCGGCACAAAGACCCATTTCCATTGCTCCTTATAGGATGGCACCCACTGAATTGAGGGAGTTGAAAACTCCGTTGAAAGAGTTGCTGGATAAGGGGTTCATACGCCCCAGTGTGTCACCATGGGGAGCTCCAGTGCTGTTTGTAAAGAAGAAGGATGGGACTTTGAGGCTATGTATTGATTACCGGCAGTTGAATAAAGTGACTGTGAAGAACAAGTATCCGTTGCCTAGAATTGATGATCCGCTTGATCACCAAGGGAGCAGAGTATTTTCTAAGATTGATCTCGCATCGTATCATCACCGAGGGTGAAAGATGTAGATGTGCCCAAGACTGCATTCAGGACCCGGTATGGGCATTATGAGTTTCTGGTGATGCCCTTTGGCCTAACAAATGCACCAGCGGCGTTCATGGACCTTATGAACCGTATCTTCCATGTAACACCCCTAAGTTCGGTAGTGCGTTCTGCTGTCCCGGTGACCAGTGCTGTCCGGACAGCTAGGATGCCTAGAACTACACTTCAATATGAGTGAGGAGACATAAAATAATAAAATACAAGAAAAGAAAATACAAGAAAAACAAAGGAAAAATAATAGCAAAGAAATGTGATCAAGTTAAGCGAGCCAGGAAACCTAGCAATGGGTGACCGCACCGGGAAGTCACGGCGTGGACCGTTGACTAGCTCCTCGGATCATGGGGAACCCTGGAAAACATTTTTAGGACTTAAATAGACCCTTGTTGAAGAATAAATATCATTAGAAATATCAAAGAAAAATTAAATAATTAGTACAAAGAAAAGTGAGAAATCGAAAAACAGACAAAACCCGGTAATACCGAAAAATCGGGAACGTAACCCGAACAGGGGCATTATGGTCATTTGACACCCCGAATTGTCTTTTGACCTAAATTTCCACTAAAAATAAATAATATTACACTTAGAAAATAAAATGAAAAATTAAATTGGTGGTACCTAAAGTAAATAGTAGAAATTAAAGGTTAAATGTGGAATAAGTGGGAATTTAGCTTATTATATGATTAAGTGACTAAGTGGACCACTAAGGGAATTAATTAAACACATAGTGGGACATGTGTACACTTAATATGCAGCTGGATACTTCATCTTCTCCATTTCCATAAAACTAGCCGTGAATGAAAGTGAGAGGAAACACCATTAATGTTTTCTCCAAGCTCACCTAATCCCTCATTTCAACCCCAAATCACCTAGGGTTCTTCATTAAACTTTGTCTACACATCACAAGGAAGATATTGATACCAATTTTGAGAAGTTTGGTGAAGGTTTAGCAAGTTACAATTAAAGGTAAGTTTGCATTTTTGAGAATTTCTTTGTTAAAGTTTATGTTCATGTTATGGGTGTTAGTTTGGTGAAGGAAAATTTTGAGTTTGAAGGGTTATTCTTGTTTTCATTTTGGACAGCCATGAGCCACGTTTTTGATGAGATATTTGTGCATATAATTGATGAGAAATGGTGTTGATCATGATGAATTAGTAACCTAGTGAATTATTTCATGTTTATATGGTGAATTATGCACTTGGATGGGAATTGGTAAATTGGATGGCACTTTGGTGTTGAAGAATGGTTTGCGGCAGCTTGGAGACACTTGAGTAATGGTATATATTGAAGGAAGTGTGGGCAGAATATTGACCTAGAAGGTTGATGAGATGTATGTAGATTGATATTGTAAAGTGTATGTAAAATTTGTAATGATTAGGTGTGTTTGTAATGGTAATTAGAAATTGTAATTATGAATGATATTTGGTGTGTTGAGGGTAATGGTAATCTGCCCAAAATAATGTTAATGTAAAGTAGATAATGCTTTTGGTAATGTACCAAAACAGATTGGTAGGGTATGGAAGTAAACTTTGCAAGTTAAATGTGTGTTTGAAGTGGGGTGTGAAAGGCATAGTGAGGGCAGTGTACATTTTAGCCTATAACCTTAAATGTGTAACCTCAATTGGTATGAGACCAATTTGAGGTGAAACTAGGCACAAAATGTGCCAACTTTCATTGAGAAACCATGCCAAAATTCTGCTTGCAAGGTGACCTGAAAAAATGACCAATTCGGATTAGGTGCAATTAGGACCTGAAAAATGACCAATTGGGCAGCAGTGAGTGTTTAGGCCATAACTCACTCAAACCAGGTCCAATTGACCTGAAATTTTGACCAAGAATAGTTAAGACCCATACCTACAAGTCTTATGAAGAAACCAAAGCCCAGAAATGACCATAAGCAAGTCAAACAACTTGCACAAGTTCGGGTCCAAAAACTGGCCGAACCAGAATTGACCAATTTGACCTAAAATTGACCTAAAATGGTACCACTTGACCAGCAATAGTGTAATGACCATAACTTGGTCTACTTAACTCGGATTGACCTGAAATTTTGCCCCGCGTGCAATAAGACCTAGATCTACAAGTTTGTAGTTTCGACCGAGACCCAAAAACCGAGGGAACTAGATCGTCTGGTTAGGTCAAACCAGTATCCCTAATCCAAAGAATTTGCATTAAAATGCACTAAGCAAGGAAATGACTTTGGTAAAACATACCAAACCTAAAACCCTATCAAATGTGACATATTAATGACACTAAAACCTAATTTACCTAAAACGCAACGAGGGTCGGTATATTAGGTGATTAAGTGAATAATTGAGTTCAGTGCATTATTTACCAAACACCATCGATAGAGACAGTTTAATTTAGTACTGAAACACTTCAAATTGTGTTTCTCAGTTACCAAAGACTCAGGAAAAGGGAAGGAAACACTGAGTCCAGATCAGGGAGACAGTCATCAGAGGTTTGTGCACAACTAGTTTTTAACTGATTTTGTTTTGAATAATTCATATGATTAAATGATATATTTTTCTTATGAATTATGTTTAACAAGCATTGGATTTAATTCCATGATTATTGAAAATTGTTATTGTATGTATGAATTTGGCTTTGTGAAATGGTATTTCCATAAGTATTAAGCATTGTTATGGATTAAGTAAATTATGTTTTGGAAAATTGTGATAGAATATGTTTTGAATTGTGATGGTAATATTCATGGAAAAAAAATGAAAACTTTATTATTTGAATTGTGATGAGCATAAAATTATTGGATATTGGAATTGACTTTGAATCGAATTATATTGTGATTTATGCTCACTAAAAGAATTGTGATATTGTTTTATATCTCACTATAGATGCTTGACTAGGTTATTACCCGTCTCTCTCATTTGTTGAGAAGACAATGGAGTGAGTTGTGTTTTGATTACCATTGTACGTGCACAGCTTAGATTCTCCTCCGATTTGAGGTTAGATCTAAGTTTATTTTATCGTTATGGCCCTTACGGAAGATTCATTATTGTGATGGTATGCTGCACGATGATTCGACCTCCCGACCATAGGGAGTTAGAATCATTCGACCTCCCACCATAGGGAGTTAGAATCACATCGAATATGGCCCTTTCGGATTAGTCTTGCATAGTTAGTGAGATAAAGATTGATTTTTGAGATACAACATGGTTTTTGAGATGCATAATGACTTTTGAGATCTGAGATGATTTTTGAGATACAAAATGATTTTGAGATACAGAATGGCTTTTGAATGGTAAGGAATGGTGATTTCAATTATGGTTTGTGTGTAATTGATTTTGTTGGAATTACTTAAATGGATAGTCAAGATTTGATAAATTGAATTTTGTGCTCCAAGTTATTTATACAAATGATTTACATTATTGGCAATGAATATTTTGAGTTGTGAAATTTGATCAGTATTCAGATTCTCAAATTATTTACTGTAAAATTTGTCAATGTATATTGTACTATGTTTTAAATTATAGTTGTGCACCACTGAGTTCACCACTCAGCGATAGCTTTGTATGCTGTCGCAGGTAAGAAGAGCATAGAGCAGTAAGTAAATTTCGTTGAAGATATATTCGGATCAGCTCCAGGTATATCATAGGTATACCCATGTACATAGGTTTTGATGTAAGCATGTAATAATATGTATGTAAATTATTTGAGCAGTTGTATATAAAACTCTTGTAAAACATTTTGGTATGTAATTAAATGTAAATTATTGTAAATGTAAATTTGAGATTTCATTTTCTTGAATAGTTTGGTATTATAAATTTTGAGTCTTGAAATGAATGAAATATTTCTTTATGATGGGATTAGTTTGAAAATGAATTGATTGTGTATTGAGAATTGAATTGAAGTTACTGAAGTTGTATTTGAGAAAACATATTGGGAGCATTTTTCTTTTGCAGGATTGAAGAACTGTTTTCTCAAAATACAGCCGGCACTTTGCCGAAATTTTGAAAAGGTTTTATAACACCAGATTTTAATCGATGATTTAAATTGCATGAAAATTGTTTTAAAATCCCTTGTAGTATATCTAATGGGTTATCGGTAGGCGAAGTATGGTAATTCATTAGGTGTACTACGGGATCATGTTACATCTTACAGAGGAGTAGGGTGTGACATGTTTTGTGGTATCAGAGCAATGGTTTTAAAGTAAATTTCGAACTGTGAATTTGAAATCTTTTTGTCGGTAACTACAACTGCTCAAATGTTTGATACATATAGTACATTTACATCATAAATATGAACTAATGGAGAGGAATCTCCTTATGTTGGTTGTACAGGAATAGAGAATCTTGTGGAATGATATGGAAGAGAAAAATGAGACCGTAGAACAGTCTATGATGGCAGAAGTACAAGTTGAGGCCCCAGCTCCACAAAGTGTCGAAGGCCCTACTGTACCAGTTTTACCGGTACAAATTACTGCACAAATGGCCCAGCAAATGGCCACTTTCTTCCAACAAATGGCTGATAATCTGTCAGCCCAAGCCCAAGTACAGACCCAACCCCCACAAGGGCAACATGAAATAGAGAAGAGGGAGAAACCTATGGGTCAGAGCTCAAGCAGTAATTTGAGAAAGAGAAAAGAAATTGAGGAGCCCCGAGCTCAGGGATACGATAGAGGTGGATCATTAAGACAGAGACCACCAAGGTCCAGTCGTCGAACAACTAGAAGTTCCTACCCTTCCCGCCTATGTGAAACTTGTGGAAAATATCATGGTGGGGTATGCTATAAAACCTCTGGAGCCTGCTACAATTGTGGAAAACTTGGACACTTTGCTAAAAATTGTACTAAACCACCTCGATCTGCTCTTCGGATTTCACAGACCGTCAGTCAGATTCAGAATAGAAATAGAGTTAGTACTCCTCACCACTATAACACAGTGAATCAACCCGAATATAGTAGCGCACCAGTCAGAGCGTCCACTATGCGTCAAGGAGAAAGAGCAGAAACTTCAGATGTAGCTGCTGGTAAGTTCTTAATTTTTGAAAGAAACAATTAGTTATTATTTGATCCCAGCACTACTTAGTTGTGTGTTAGTGTCAGAATTATATGTTCTGTTGTTATTCCTTCACATGGAAATGAATTTTGATGTGTTAGTGACTAGTCTTTTAGGATTAAAACTACAATAACAAGTATGATTGACATTAATTTTGGAAGAATTGTTAGCTAAAAGTATTTTCTAACATACCATAAATTATAAAGCTAATTGGCGAGCCTACTTAATGTAAGGCAAGAGGACCTAAAAGTAAGTTACAGTAATAGAATTGCTCTAGATGAGGGCAAAGATGTTACTATTAGTAATTGTCAAGGGATATTGTAATCAGAATCGGTTTAGGATATTAGTGGATTCGAGAAAGATAAGATGTTGGGAAACCTAGTCCATGAGGTTATGATGTAGTGACTATATAGTGTTCTCAATGTTTATATTGTAAGCTGCAGATTATAGTATCGACACGGGATTATTGTGTAGAGCTACTTGCTTCCTTGTGGTATAATAAATTAAGAATATTTGTAAGTAATCTATAAATTGATACAGTTGCACCCAAATAGAGTACTATTACTGGAAATAAATGTGGAAATTTTAGTCAGAAATTTAAAACTTCAGAACTAGCCTATCAAACGACTACACTTGTAAGGTAGCTAGAGTCAGTGACTCAGTTACATTAGTGTGAATTACCTGTACCACAGTAATTGCTATAAGCTTAGAGATATCAGTACGACTTATTATCCTCAGATGGATGGACAGTCGAAACAAGTGATTCAGGTAAATTTTAAAAAACTCATTGAGTTCCTGTAAATAATGAAATGAAATGATAATAATAACCTGTAATGCGTGATAAGCCATCGAGAATATACTGAGAACTTCTGTCCTTGAATCCGAGGGGAGATGGGACAGATACATCCCACTAACAGAATTTGTATACATTAATAAGTGTCAAGCTAGCATACAAGTGACACCCTATGAAACATTGTAAGGGAACAAATAACTATAGATTTTGTGATGAGATTTCCGAGGACACAGAATAGTCATGATGCAGTATAGGTTATAGTTGATAGACTAACCAAGTCTAATCACTCTTTGCCAGTTCGGATGGACTATAGCCTGGAAAGATTGGCCATATTGTACATATATGAGATTGTAAAACTGCATGGAGTGCCAGTATCGATTGTATCTGACAGAGATCTTAGGTTCACTTCTAGATTCTGGGGTAGTCTTCAGAGAGCCCTAGGAACTAGATTGAACTTCAGCATTCCACCCACAGACAGATGGCTAGTCTGAGAGGGTTATTCAGATATTGTAGGGTATGCTACGGGCTTGTGTGATTGAATTTGAAGGTAGTTGGGATACACACTTGCCTTTGATTGAGTTTGCTTATAACAACAGCTACCAATCAAGCATAGGGATGCCTCCATATGAAGCTTTGTATGGAAGAAAGTGCAAAACTCCCTTATGTTGGGATGAAGTAGAGGAAAGAAAGGTGATTGGGCCAGAAATTGTTCAGCAGACATAGGAAAAGATCAAATTGATCAGAGATAGACTCAAGGCTACGTCAGACCGTCAGAAGTCTTATGTTGATCTGAAGAGAAGAGATATTGGATATGCAGTGGGTGATAAGGTATTCCTCAAAGTTTCTTCTTGGAAGAGGATTATGAGATTTGGCAAAAAGGAGAAACTGAGTCCTCGTTTCATCGGATCATATGAGGTTTTGGAAAGAGTGGGTCCTTTGGCATACCGGTTGGCATTACCTCCAAAGCTAGCAAGGATACACAGTGTATTCCATGTGCCCATGTTAAGGAGGTACAGATCAGACCCATCTCATGTACTGTCAGTTGAAGAGATTGAAGTAAATCCATACCTCTCATATGAGGAAGAACCCATAAGAATTCTGGCTTATGAGGTGAAGCAGCTGAGGAACAAACAGATACACCCGGTTAAAGTGCTGTGGAACCGTCATCCAGGCCAGGAAGCTACTTGGGAACGTGAAGAAGATATGAGGAGACAGCACCCACAGCTGTTCAGAGACTAATGCCAGATAAAATTTCGAGACGAAATTTATTTAAGGGGGGGAGAATTGTAACACCCCTAAGTTCGGTAGTGCGTTCTGCTGTCCCGGTGACCAGTGCTGTCCGGACAGCTAGGATGCCTAGAACTACACTTCAATATGAGTGAGGAGACATAAAATAATAAAATACAAGAAAAGAAAATACAAGAAAAACAAAGGAAAAATAATAGCAAAGAAATGTGATCAAGTTAAGCGAGCCAGGAAACCTAGCAATGGGTGACCGCACCGGGAAGTCACGGCGTGGACCGTTGACTAGCCCTGGACTGCGGGGAACCCTGGAAAACATTTTTAGGACTTAAATAGACCCTTGTTGAAGAATAAATATCATTAGAAATATCAAAGAAAAATTAAATAATTAGTACAAAGAAAAGTGAGAAATCGAAAAACAGACAAAACCGTGAATAGAAAAATCGAGGCAATAACTGAGCAGGCATTATGGTCATTTGACACCCCGAATTGTCTTTTGACCTAAATTTCCACTAAAAATAAATAATATTACACTTAGAAAATAAAATGAAAAATTAAATTGGTGGTACCTAAAGTAAATAGTAGAAATTAAAGGTTAAATGTGGAATAAGTGGGAATTTAGCTTATTATATGATTAAGTGACTAAGTGGACCACTAAGGGAATTAATTAAACACATAGTGGGACATGTGTACACTTAATATGCAGCTGGATACTTCATCTTCTCCATTTCCATAAAACTAGCCGTGAATGAAAGTGAGAGGAAACACCATTAATGTTTTCTCCAAGCTCACCTAATCCCTCATTTCAACCCCAAATCACCTAGGGTTCTTCATTAAACTTTGTCTACACATCACAAGGAAGATATTGATACCAATTTTGAGAAGTTTGGTGAAGGTTTAGCAAGTTACAATTAAAGGTAAGTTTGCATTTTTGAGAATTTCTTTGTTAAAGTTTATGTTCATGTTATGGGTGTTAGTTTGGTGAAGGAAAATTTTGAGTTTGAAGGGTTATTCTTGTTTTCATTTTGGACAGCCATGAGCCACGTTTTTGATGAGATATTTGTGCATATAATTGATGAGAAATGGTGTTGATCATGATGAATTAGTAACCTAGTGAATTATTTCATGTTTATATGGTGAATTATGCACTTGGATGGGAATTGGTAAATTGGATGGCACTTTGGTGTTGAAGAATGGTTTGCGGTAGCTTGGGGACACTTGAGTAATGGTATATATTGAAGGAAGTGTGGGCAGAATATTGACCTAGAAGGTTGATGAGATGTATGTAGATTGATATTGTAAAGTGTATGTAAAATTTGTAATGATTAGGTGTGTTTGTAATGGTAATCAGAAATTGTAATTATGAATGATATTTGGTGTGTTGAGGGTAATGGTAATCTGCCCAAAATAATGTTAATGTAAAGTAGATAATGCTTTTGGTAATGTACCAAAACAGATTGGTAGGGTATGGAAGTAAACTTTGCAAGTTAAATGTGTGTTTGAAGTGGGGTGTGAAAGGCATAGTGAGGGCAGTGTACATTTTAGCCTATAACCTTAAATGTGTAACCTCAATTGGTATGAGACCAATTTGAGGTGAAACTAGGCACAAAATGTGCCAACTTTCATTGAGAAACCATGCCAAAATTCTGCTTGCAAGGTGACCTGAAAAAATGACCAATTCGGATTAGGTGCAATTAGGACCTGAAAAATGACCAATTGGGCAGCAGTGAGTGTTTAGGCCATAACTCACTCAAACCAGGTCCAATTGACCTGAAATTTTGACCAAGAATAGTTAAGACCCATACCTACAAGTCTTATGAAGAAACCAAAGCCCAGAAATGACCATAAGCAAGTCAAACAACTTGCACAAGTTCGGGTCCAAAAACTGGCCGAACCAGAATTGACCAATTTGACCTAAAATTGACCTAAAATGGTACCACTTGACCAGCAATAGTGTAATGACCATAACTTGGTCTACTTAACTCGGATTGACCTGAAATTTTGCCCCGCGTGCAATAAGACCTAGATCTACAAGTTTGTAGTTTCGACCGAGACCCAAAAACCGAGGGAACTAGATCGTCTGGTTAGGTCAAACCAGTATCCCGGAATCCAGCAATTTGCATTAAAATGCACTAAGCAAGGAAATGACTTTGGTAAAACATACCAAACCTAAAACCCTATCAAATGTGACATATTAACGACACTAAAACCTAATTTACCTAAAACGCAACGAGGGTCGGTATATTAGGTGATTAAGTGAATAATTGAGTTCAGTGCATTATTTACCAAACACCATCGATAGAGACAGTTTAATTTAGTACTGAAACACTTCAAATTGTGTTTCTCAGTTACCAAAGACTCAGGAAAAGGGAAGGAAACACTGAGTCCAGATCAGGGAGACAGTCATCAGAGGTTTGTGCACAACTAGTTTTTAACTGATTTTGTTTTGAATAATTCATATGATTAAATGATATATTTTTCTTATGAATTATGTTTAACAAGCATTGGATTTAATTCCATGATTATTGAAAATTGTTATTGTATGTATGAATTTGGCTTTGTGAAATGGTATTTCCATAAGTATTAAGCATTGTTATGGATTAAGTAAATTATGTTTTGGAAAATTGTGATAGAATATGTTTTGAATTGTGATGGTAATATTCATGGAAAAAAAATGAAAACTTTATTATTTGAATTGTGATGAGCATAAAATTATTGGATATTGGAATTGACTTTGAATCGAATTATATTGTGATTTATGCTCACTAAAAGAATTGTGATATTGTTTTATATCTCACTATAGATGCTTGACTAGGTTATTACCCATCTCTCTCATTTGTTGAGAAGACAATGGAGTGAGTTGTGTTTTGATTACCATGGTACGTGCACAGGCTTAGATTCTCCTCTGATTTGAGGTTAGATCTAAGTTTATTTTATCGTTATGGCCCTTACGGAAGATTCATTATTGTGATGGTATCAGGCACGATGATTCGACCTCCCCGACCATAGGGAGTTAGAATCAGATTCGACCTCCCCGACCATAGGGAGTTAGAATCACATCGAATATGGCCCTTTCGGATTAGTCTTGCATAGTTAGTGAGATAAAGATTGATTTTTGAGATACAACATGGTTTTTGAGATGCATAATGACTTTTGAGATACAGTATGATTTTTGAGATACAAAATGATTTTGAGATACAGAATGGCTTTTGAATGGTAAGGAATGGTGATTTCAATTATGGTTTGTGTGTAATTGATTTTGTTGGAATTACTTAAATGGATAGTCAAGATTTGATAAATTGAATTTTGTGCTCCAAGTTATTTATACAAATGATTTACATTATTGGCAATGAATATTTTGAGTTGTGAAATTTGATCAAGATTCGATTCTCAAATTATTTATCAGAAAATTTGTCAATGTATATTGTACTATGTTTTAAATTATAGTTGTGCACCACTGAGTTCACCACTCAGCGATAGCTTTGTATGCTGTCGCAGGTAAGAAGAGCATAGAGCAGTAAGTAAATTTCGTTGAAGATATATTCGGATCAGCTCCAGGTATATCATAGGTATACCCATGTACATAGGTTTTGATGTAAGCATGTAATAATATGTATGTAAATTATTTGAGCAGTTGTATATAAAACTCTTGTAAAACATTTTGGTATGTAATTAAATGTAAATTATTGTAAATGTAAATTTGAGATTTCATTTTCTTGAATAGTTTGGTATTATAAATTTTGAGTCTTGAAATGAATGAAATATTTCTTTATGATGGGATTAGTTTGAAAATGAATTGATTGTGTATTGAGAATTGAATTGAAGTTACTGAAGTTGTATTTGAGAAAACATATTGGGAGCATTTTTCTTTTGCAGGATTGAAGAACTGTTTTCTCAAAATACAGCCGGCACTTTGCCGAAATTTTGAAAAGGTTTTATAACACCAGATTTTAATCGATGATTTAAATTGCATGAAAATTGTTTTAAAATCCCTTGTAGTATATCTAATGGGTTATCGGTAGGCGAAGTATGGTAATTCATTAGGTGTACTACGGGATCATGTTACATCTTACAGAGGAGTAGGGTGTGACATTCCATCCATACCTAGATCGGTTCGTAGTGATTTTTATTGATGACATTCTGGTGTACTCCAAGACCAGGGAAGAACATGATGAACATTTGAGGATTGTTCTGCAAACCCTGCGGGAAAAGAAGCTGTATGCTAAGTTGTCCAAGTGTGACTTTTGGCTGAATGAGATTGCATTCCTTGGACACATAGTGTCAGCTGATGGGATTAGGGTGGATCCCAAGAAAATAGAAGCAGTGATGGAATGGAAGCCTCCCAGAAATACAACTGAGGTCAGAAGCTTCTTGGGGCTAGCTGGGTATTACAGAAGATTTGTGAAGGGATTTTCCCTAATAGCTGCTCCAATGACCAAGTTGTTACACAAGAATGTCGACGGATCGGAATGACAAGTGTCAGACCAGTTTTGAGAAATTGAAGGCTATGTTGACAGAGGCACCAGTGTTAACACAGCCAGTGTCCGGAAAGGACTTTGTGGTCTATAGTGATGCCTCACGTAATGGGCTAGGGTGTGTATTGATGCAAGAGGGGAAGGTGGTCGCCTATGCTTCCAGGCAGTTAAGGCCACATGAACAGAACTACCCTACCCATGATCTAGAGCTTGCAGCAATTATCTTCGCACTGAAGATATGGAGGCATTACTTGTATGGTGAAAAGTGCTATATTTACACTGACCACAAAAGCCTGAAATATTTGCCAACCCAGAAGGAGCTCAACCTTAGACAGAGTCGATGGATTGAGTTCCTGAAGGATTATGACTGTGTAATTGACTACCATCCTGGGAAGGCAAATGTAGTTGCTGATGCTTTGAGCAGAAAGTCCATCACAGCTTTGAGATCATTGAATGCCCGTCTATCCTTGGTTCGAGATGGAGCTATTTTGGCTGAGTTGCAAGTGAGGCCAAACCTGCTACAGCAGATATTAGATGGGCAAAAGGTAGATGAGAAGCTAATGGCTATTGTGAGCAAGATTTCAGAGGGAAAAGCAACTGATTATGAGGTGAAAGCAGATGGGTGTCTGTATTATAAAGGAAGACTGTGTGTACCAGATGATGGGGAATTGAAGGCCAGTATTCTAAAAGAGGCACACACCAGTGTATATGCTATGCACCCAGGAAGTACAAAGATGTACCATGATCTGAAACTCCAGTATTGGTGGCCTGGTATGAAGAGGGATATAGGTGACTATGTGACTAAATGTTTGACATGTCAGCAAGTCAAGGCAGAACACCAAGTTCCATCAGGTTTGCTACAGCCTATACGCATACCTGAATGGAAATGGGATCGGGTCACCATGGATTTTGTAAGTGGGCTACCTCTCACCCGGAAGAAACATGATGCAGCATGGGTGATAGTTGATAGATTGACAAAGTCAGCACACTTTCTCGCGATTAAGACTGACTACTCACTGGAGAAGTTAGCAGAATTGTATATCAGTGAGATAGTTAGACTGCATGGAATTCCACTTTCCATCATATCTGACCGAGACCCAAGGTTTACATCGAGATTCTGGAAGAAGTTGCATGAATCCTTGGGTACACAACTCCATTTCAGCACAGCTTTCCATCCTCAGACGGATGGGCAATCAGAAAGAGTAATCCAGGTAAGCAATTGAAACCCATGAAATTGATACAAATGTTGAAATGTTATTATAATAATTACATGAAATATATGTCAGTCCTTGAGGATATCCGAGGAGTTGTGTCATTGAGTTTGAGGAAGTTGGGATAGATACCTCCCATCGCGTAATTTGCATACAACAATAGCTACCAAGCTAGCATTCAAATGGCCCCATATGAAGCACTGTATGGGAGAAAATGTAGAACTCCAGTGTGCTGGACTGAATTGGGAGAAGACAAACTGGTAGGACTGCACAGTGAAACAGTGAGGAAAAAGTGAAATTAATCAAAGACAAGTTGAAGGTTGCCTCGCATGGACAAAAATCTTATGCCAACCTGAAGAGAAAAGAAATAGAATATGCGGTTGGCGATAAAGTGTTCCTCAAGGTGTCACCATGGAAGAAAGTGTTGAGGTTTGGAAGAAAAGGTAAGTTGAGCCCTAGGTTTATTGGCCCATATGAAGTTATTGAACGTGTGGGTCCAGTGGCCTATAGGCTAGCTTTACCACCGTGAGTGGACAAGATCCACAATGTGTTCCACGTGTCTATGCTCAGAAGATATCGCTCAGATCCTTCACATGTCATCTCCAGAGAAGAAATTGAAATACGGCCGGATTTGACATATGAAGAAGAACCTCTACGGATCTTGGCTCGGGAAGTGAAAGTGTTGAGAAACAAGCAAATTCCATTGGTGAAAGTGCTTTGGAGGCACCACAACACCGAGGAGGCAACTTGGGAAAGTGAAGAGTCGATGAGGCAACAGTTCCCTCAACTGTTTGCATCAGGTAAATTTCGAGGACGAAATTTAAATTAGAGGGGAAGAGTTGTAACACCCTCCCGATAACCACTCCGTACATCCTACTGTTCCGGTGACCGGTGTCGGTCCGGACAGCTAGAACGTCCGGAAAAATATTTAAACTAAAGTCAGGAACCCTAATTAACTCAAATATTAATAAGAAAAATTTAGTAAAAATTTTAGAAATAAAATACAACCGAAGTCAACGAGCGGTGCCCAAGCGATGGGTCATCGGAGGGAAGTTGCGTTCGCAAACGAGGAGCCCTAGACGGGGAAAAATTATAAAATAATTTTGGGACTCCAGAGAAGGGTAATTGAGGTTCCCATGGCATTAGAATGCCAAGAAAATACCTAGAAAAATTTTTCAATCAGTACAGACGATTTTGACCCGTTAAGCCAAACGGAGGGCATTTTGGTCATTTCGCCTTCCGAGGTGATTTTTGGCCGACTTGTCCAGTTGAGTAAATAATTAATATGACATAAAATATGAAGAAATATTGCTAGAAATTAAATTGAAAATGAGTAGTGGAGGAAAGAAAAGAAAATGCAACAAATGCAAATTATGACCTCAAAGTGATGTCATTAAGGAAATGTGGACCAATCACAAATAAGCCATCCTTTGACTAACAAGTTAAAGAGATAAATGAAGACTAATGAGGACCAAAAATCAGCTGCTCTTCTTCTCCTTCTTCTCCACCAAAAACGTGATCCCTTCCTTCCACCCTCCATTGGAGCTCAATCAAGCAAGCTTGATTTCCTACCTTGTCTCACCATAAAATCCTAACCTAGCTTCACTAAAACTTGCCCTAGCACCTTGCTAAAGCCTTTGGCAGCCAAGAAAAGCCAAGAAAGTGAAGGAATTGCTTGGGAAAATTCTGCCCAAACAAGGTTAGTGCATATATACAATTAAAGCTTTTTAAATTCTATGTTAGAGACTTGGAATAAGTAGGAATTTATAACTAAAATGAATGAAATCTATGTCTATCCATGCCCTAAGTTTTGGCAGGCCTATTGAATGAAAAGGTATGAGTGTTTTGATGGACTTAAAGTGGACTAGATATCAAGATTAAACCATGTATGCATGTGATTATTGAAAGAGATAGTTAATTAAAGCATGTTGTGAAAAATTCATATGGAAATTAGGGTTTGGAAAGGTGAAAGTGTGAATTGGCTTAGGAAATTGTTAGGGCACATTGTAATGGTCAATTAGTGACCATTTTAGATATGTTGACCATAAATGGGACTGAAAAATGCTATGGCAAAGTGAGGTGAAATCTGCCCTATGGACAGCAGCATAGGGACTGAAATTTCAGTCCCTTTGCACTGCCATAACTTGGGCTGTGCTTGTCCAATTGATGTTTGGCCAATTGGACATGAAACTAGGCTTATAATGTCACATTTTTGCTGAAGAAACCATGCCCGAAAGACCAAAGCAAAAGGGTCAAAACTCAGCCACAATCCGACCCCTGAAACTGCCTCTCAGATAATTTGACCAAATGAACAGTAACTGTTCATTTGGCCATAAGTCACTGTATATTTGGTCAATTGGTCTGAAATTTTTACAGCAACAAGTTAAGACATAGACAAACAACTTTCATGAAGGAACCTACCCCAAATTATGGCCAGAACCCAGTCAACCAAGTGACTCAAGTCACTGTTCATGCACTGTAGATATGGTAAAATTCTGCAGACTGCATATCCGGACAGCCTGGGTTTTTGAGCCATATCTGGAGTTACAAAACTCCAAATGGAGTGATTCAAAAAAGGAAATTCAACTAGACAAAATAAGGAACAACTTTTATGTTTTACATTTCTTCAAATTCCAACAGTAACAGTGTCCAATGGAACAGTGAATTTATGGTACAAAATCTGAAAAATCTGCTCCTTTGGTTTAATGCTTAGAAATGGTAAAAACACTTAATGCCAACAAGTTTTAAACACCAAATGTGGTATGTTGGCAGTGCCAAAGTTGATGTACACATTTTTATTCTAAAAGTCAACATTTTTGTTGACCAATGATGAATAGTAACACCAAAAAAAATTGAAATTCACAATTGACAAATTTAAGAGTTTCAAATGCCCTAGTATACCTAACAAGATTGGTTTGGATAGTTTGGCATGCCAATAGGGTTCGATTAGCGATCGCACATGGCAAAAATGCCATTCTGTGATTTCATGGCTTTTAGCCATTCTGACTTTGTATTGAGACTTGGCCTTGTGCCGGATATTATTTACAGCTTGTTAGCTGTTCTGTTGCACACCGGGAGATACGTATGTGACCGATAGTGTGACGGCCCGAGGTACTAGGTACCCAGTGCTAGTTTACCCGTTATCCAGTCCAGTCGTCTAGTGTAGGTTACTTGGGGCAACCAAATGAATAAAAGTGAATAGAGTTAATGAATTAATGAATATACCAAAATCAAACAAAGAAAGCATACACTTTGCATACACATTTATTTTCTTGCCAATTTCTTCTATTATATTATTGCACCACTAAGCATTATTGCTTAGCGCGTTGCTTTTGCCACGCGTAGGTACTGGAGATTCCGATCGTGAGCCCAGTAGACCACAGACTGGGTGAGTCCATCTGACAGTTCTGCTCAGTGTCTGTGTCACCTCACTACCTGCAGTGCATCGGTAGGGCACTAGGTGTCATTTTGTCATTTAGATATTTTGTAGCAGATTTGTATTTTCTCATATGTATTTGAACTCATGTAATATATTTTGATGTTTATGTAAATAATGAAAGTTATGACTATGAATGCAAGATTTGAGCATGTATTTATTGCTTGTATATGAGAAATGGATGTTGAGAAATGAAAAGGTTGTTGAAACCTAAAACTGAAAAATTGTTGAAACCTTGATATTGAGTTTTGTGATGATATTGAAGTTGAGAATGAATGAATTTGTCTATTGGAAGTGTTTTTAACAGGTTCTGAAGAACGGTTTTCTCCATTTTTAGCCGGTACTCCGCCGGATTTTCTTTAAAATTTTCGGAACCTTAAATGAATGATACTTTTGATGAATGGTTTAAATAAATTGTATTTCATAAATTATATGCAAAAGCATTGTCTAAATTAATTGAGGAATATTAGAGTGTGCCGGTACACCAGGTGGCATTACTTACTCGGGTATACTGTACACGGGTAAGGGGTGTCACAAAGGAAATAATAGAACTCAATGAATTAATTATTAAGCATTATCGTTAGAGACAGTTTAAATGAGTACTGAAACACTTCAAATTGTGTTTCTCAGTTAGCAAAGACTCAGGAAAAGGGAAGGAAACATTGAGTCAGAGCCAAGAGACGGTTATCAGAGGTTTGTGCACAATAGTTATTTCTTTTAAAATTTTCAATTGAAATAAATTATGATTATTTGTATATTATTGTTTTAAATTGTGTTTGTGCACAATACTTTTTATATTCACTTTTTTTAATAGAAAATATATTTGGAGAAATGAGTTATGAACAATAATTAATTATTTTGGCTTTGAGAATCTTATTTGGAAATTATTGTTTTGCCTACTTTGCAAATGGAAATTTTGAGATAAAATATGATTTGTGGTTTGTATGAAATATTTAAATAGTGTGATTTAGAATTGTTTTGATTCACACTTAGCAAGACACTGTTACTATGTTCCTCCTCCATTTATGGGGTGAGTGTGATTATATTCCTCCCTCTTTGACTTATCAGTCTGGGGTGAGTGTGATTATTTTCCTCCCTCTTTGGTTTACCAGTTGAGGTTATAGATCGGATGAGTACTCATTAGCTAGCTTGCCACCTCCCTCATTGATTTCGATTAGTGGGGTTGTAGATTGCTTTGTCATAGTGTACAACACGACATTGATCAGAAACTTTGTGTCATGGCTTAAGTAGTGTATGAATTGGCAACACTGTGTTTATTAAATTATTTAACCCAAAATTTTTCTATAATAAGCTTTGATAATTTGTGAAATGTAATTGTGCAGCATTTAAATTGTGTTATTGATTTGCAAAACGGTATTATTTAGTGATTTGATCAAATTGTGTTATTGATTGGCAAAACTGTATTGTTCATTTATTTAATCAAATTGTGTTATTGATTGGCAAAACTGTATTGTTCAGTTATTTGATCAAATTGTGTTATTGATTGGCAAAACTATATTATTAAGTTATTTGATCAAATGGTATTATTGATTGGCAAAACTGTATTATTCAGTTATTTGATCAAATTTGTATTATATGAACTTTGTGAATTGTGAAATGGAATTATGAACTATTTGATTTGTGAATTGTTAATAAAAGATTTTTGTATCGCATTTCAAATTATTATTGTGTACCACTGAGTAAATTTTATTCAGCGATAGCTTTTTATTGCTGTCGCAGGTAGACAGACTAACAGGGCAGCAGACTAGGCTGCTAGTACTACACTGACAGATCATCGGGTATATTGAGTAGACCACATTTTGCATTTTATATTGTAATGTATGTTCACTGTATGTATATAGAGTTCTTGGTTTTGAGCAGTTGTAAATTAAAGTTGTACATTAAAGTTGTAAAATAAATTGTTAATTATTTTGACTTATAAAATTTGTACTATATTTTTTTTTTGTACTACCCCTCTCAGCCTTTGAAAATACTGAAAAATTACTGTGGACTTGAGTTGAGAAACATATTGAGTTGATCAAATATTAGAGTTGAGATTGAGAAATATATTTGAAGTGCTTTTTACAGGTTTTTGAAGAATTGTTTTATTCAAAATACAGATGGCATTCCGCCAAAATTTTTACAGAAATTACTAATAATTCAAATGTGTTAGCTATTTCACTTCAGTTCAAAAATGTTTTTAACACCTGTAAATAGTGCTAACCACTGTAAAAAGAAGTAAGAAAAGTTTTAAAATCCCTTGTAGTACATTTAATGGGTTATTAGTAGACGAAGTTGGTAATTCATTAGGTATACTACGGGATCATGTCATGCCTTACAGAGGGGTAGGGTGTGACACTAAAATCAAGGCCCAATATACAAACAAAATAAGGTAAAATATCATAAATTGATTTTTGCCAACCCAACCTGATAACTATTAAAAAAAAAAAAAAACCAAAACTAAGGGAGCCTAGCTTAACCTTGATACCCATTATGCATAAACCATTCAATCTCCATTAATTAATATAATAGATAAGTACATTGGTGTCATAGTAGAGTTCTAATGATTAAATAAATAAATAAATAAATAAAAACTATAAAAAAAACTACTAACTAAGAAGCACTACAACCTCTGGAGAAAAATGCACGTTAGACCCAAAAATAAACTTGCTTCTCCTGTAACTTGAGAAAAATATTTGAACATGAATGAGCATTCGACTCAGAGAGTTTAGATATTGATTATATATGCAATTTCTGTAACTACTTACAACTAGTGCAATCCTATTATTAAATGCACATCCAACACATATAACAAATAATTCACCCAATATTCACATGGGAAGATAATTTGAAGCTACTCACGCATCCAGTGTATCACATAAATACATAAATATAGAAGTCGATCCCCTATATAGCTCTCTTAATCCAAATCCTGCCAACGAGCTCAACTCAAGCTAGACTTTCTCTTAAATCCAAGTGAGGGGGGCTAGCGAGATCAACTCAAGCCGTGCCTTATCCTGACTTTCCATATCCATAGGGACTGAGTTCCAACGAGACTAGCTCAAGCCACAACTATTCGTCTAATCCATATCCATTATACCATATATAAATAACACACCTAACTCCAAATTACCCTCAGCGCAACAATTACGATCAAATAACAATAATTAAATATGCAGTAATCAAAATGCCCCTAATATAGTAACTATTTATGTGCATAATTAAATATTTATAAAATGCATGAGCATGTCAGATATATAATTAATATTAAAATTTTAAAAATAATTAATATCTAACTCACAGACTGGGTGACTCAATTGCAGCTGGTTCAGCAGGAGAGAAGAAAAGTTAGCCGACACTGATCATCTATATAGACACAATGGCCTCTATCAAAAGAATGAAAAAATTAACTAATTAATTCAAACTATAAAATTAAAAATAAATCCTAAGTTCTTGCTAAAATTTTGATAGATTCTCCCCTATAACTGGTGTCATGACCCAGGGATGGGGTTGGGACATGCTTGTTCAACCAGCTACGCACTGGGGTGGATTCGTGTCCCACATCGGAAACGGGAAGGAAAGATCTGGGCCATATATGTGGGAGCCTTCCTTACCTGGTCAGCGCACTTTTGGGAATGAAACCTCCCAAGGGACAAATCCGTGAGGCCCACGGGCCAAAGCGGACAATACTGACTGGAGATGGATTGGGCTGTTACATTGTGGTATCAGAGCTGGACTCCCTCTAGTACGGTGTATGGTGCGAGGACACACCAAGCGGAAGCTGGTGGGCTTGTCACGACCCAGGGATGGGGTTGGGATGTGCTTGTTTAACCAGCTACGCACTGGGGTGGATTCGTGTCCCACATTGGAAACGGGAAGGAAAGATTTAGGCCATATATGTGGGAGCCTTCCCCACTTTGTCAATGCGCTTTTGGGAATGAAACCTCCCAAGGGACAAATCTGTGAGGCCCACGGGCCAAAGTAGACAATACTGACTAGAGATGGATTGGGCTGTTACAACCATTTTAATTGCATCACTTAATGTCATTATTGATTTTAATTTCCATTTAGTTTATTTTTCTTTCTTTTCTTTACTACTCATTTTTAATTCCATTTTTAGCAATGTTTATTCATACTTAATATCATATAATTTATATACTTAATTGGACAAGTTGATCAAAAATCATATCTGAAGACAAAATGATCAAAATGCCCTCCATTTGACTTAACGAGCTAAAATTGTGTGTACCGATTAATTAAATTTTTCTTGTATTTTCTTAGCATTTTATTGTCATTGAGACCCCAATAATTCTTCCCTGAGGTCTCAAAAATTATTTCATGAAGTTTTCTCCGGGTCTAGGGTGGCTAACAGCCTTCGTCGTCACTTCCCGTTAGGGTCACTCATAACTAGGGCTACAGCTCATTTAACCTTAGTGCATTTCATTTCTAGAAATTTTCCTTAATTTTTCTTATCATTATTTAGTTTATTTATAACTCCTCACTCTAGTTTAATTATGGTTCCAAATATTTTAGCTGCCCGAACTGACATTGGTCACAAGAACAGTAGAACGTACGGATTAGCTAAAGTGAGGATGTTACAACTCTTCCCCTCTAAAAAAAATTTCGTCCTCGAAATTTACCTAATGTAAACAGTTGAGGGAAGTGTTGCCTCATCGTCTCTTCACTTTCCCAAGTTGCCTCCTCGATATTATGGTGCCTCCAAAGTACTTTCACCAGTAGAATATGTTTATTTCTCAGTTCCTTCACTTCCCGAGCCAGTATCTGTATGGGTTCTTCTGTATATGTCAAGTCCGGTTGAATTTCAATCTCTTCCATAGAGATGACATGTGAAGGGTCTGAGCGGTACCTTCTTAGCATAGGCACATGTAATACATTGTGGATCTTATCCAGTTCTGGTGGTAAAGCTAGCAGATAGGCCACTGGTCCCACATGTTCAATGACTTCATATGGGCCAATGAACCTAGGGCTTAACTTACCCTTTATTCCAAGCCTCAGTACTTTTTTCCACGATGAGACTTTGAGGAACACTTTGTCGCCAACTGCATACTCTATCTCTTTTCTCTTCAAATCGGCATAAGATTTTTGTCTATCTGAGGTAACCTTCAAATTAGCTTTGATTAACTTTACTTTTTCCTCAGTCTGTTTCACCAGGTCTGGTCCTACCAGCTTATCTTCGCCTAATTCAGTCCAACATATTGGTGTTCTACACTTCCTCCCATACAGTGCTTCATACGGGGCCATTTGAATGCTAGCTTGGTAGCTATTATTATATACGAATTCTGCCAGTGGGAGATATCTATCCCAACTCCCCTTAAAATGAATGACACAACTCCTCAGTATATCCTCAAGAACCTATCACATAATTCACGTTGTTACTATCATTTCAATTTATTGGTTGTAAGAATTCAATTAGTTTTTAGGTTTACCTAGATTACTCGTTTCGACTGTCCATCCGTCTGAGGATGAAAAGTCGTGCTAAAGTGGAGTTGTGTGCCCAAGGCTTCTTGCAACTTCTTCCAAAACCTCGATGTAAACCTTGGGTCTCGATCAGATATGATAGAAAGTGGAATTCCATGCAGTCTAACTATCTCACTGATATACAATTCTGTTAGCTTCTCCAGTGAGTAGTCAGTCCTAACTGGCAGAAAATGTGCTGACTTCGTCAATCTATCCACTATCAGCCACACTACATCATGCTTCTTTTGGGTGAAAGGTAGACCACTGACAAAATCCATAGTGGCCCGGTCCCATTTTCATTCAGGTATGCTTATAGGCTGTAGCAATCCTGATGGAACTTGATGTTTTGCTTTAACTTGCTTACATGTCAAACACTTAGTAACATAGTCAACTATATCCTTCTTCATACCAGGCCATTAATAATGAAGCTTCAAATCATTATACATTTTTGTGCTTCCCGGGTGTATAGCATAAACACTAGTGTGTGCCTCTTTCAGAATACTAGTCTTCAATTCCCCATCATCTGGTACACACACTCTCCCTTTATAGTACAGACACCCATCTGCTTTCACCTCATAATTAGTTTCCTTCCCCTCTGAGATTTTACCCATAATAGCCATTAATTTTTCATTTGCCTTCTGCCCATCTTGTATCTACTGTAGTAGGTTTGGCCTCACTTGCAACTCAGCCAAAATAGCTCCATCTTGAGCTAGGGATAGATGGGCATTTAGTGATCTTAAAGCTATGATGGACTTTCTGCTCAAGGCATCAGCAGCTACATTTGCCTTCCCAGGATGGTAGTCTATCACACAATCATAGTCCTTTAGGAACTCAATCCATTGCCTCTGTCTAAGGTTGAGCTTCTTCTGGGTTGGCAAATATTTTAGACTTTTATGGTCCGTATAGATTTAGCACTTTTCACCATACAAATAATGCCTCTATATCTTCAGTGCGAAGATAATTGCTGCTACCTCCAGATAATGAGTAGGGTAGTTCTGCTCATATGGCCTTAACTGCCTGGAAGCATAGGTGACCACTTTCTCTTCTTACATTAATACACACCCTAACCCATTATGCGAGGCATCACTATAGACCACAAAGTCTTTTCCCATCACTGGCTGTGTTAACACTGGTGCATTTGTCAACATAACCTTCAGCCTCTCAAAACTGGCTTGGCACTTATCGTTCCAGCTAAATTTTGAAGGAACGGAAGCGTGAAAAACACAAGTTTATACCATTGAATTCAAAAATTTTCACCTAGGGTCACATGCATCATGCAAGATTTATTTTTATCTATTTGATTTCAATGATAAACAACATATTAAAACTCTTTTAATATGTTTTTGGATCTTTATTTGTCATTTAAGATTTTAAAATTAATCAGATTAATTTTAGAACCCTAGATTAAATCAAGAACGATTACACTAACCTCTTAATGCACTGCAGCGTGTCTGCGCCTTTGAGATTCATCTTCAGGACACCAGATGTTGTCCCTCTAGCTTGTCCACACCAAGAACACCTATGGTAGCCCTTGAATAGCTTCTAAAGCTTTTTCTATTAATTAGAAATTAAAGTTATGCCTTTTAAGAGATTAGAGATGTAAACAGGACACTAGAAATAATTTCTAGTGTTCTTAATTCAAGAGATTGATGGCTAATCTCTTTGAATTGATGAGAGATGAAGAAGAATAGATGAAAAGCCTCAAAGTGGCGTGACAAAGGAGAGGAGTGGCTGCTGGTTGCTTTTCTTTTCATAACAACACTTAAATAGCTAGTTTAACACATTAAACCCTTGCCACATGTCACCCTTTGATTAGCTCTAGGTTTAAGTGACCCAATCACATTGTGCCAAGTGTCAAACCTATATTTAATCTTGATTTTAATCATCTTAAATGATTAAAAACATTTGGCAAGCTTATGTGTAATCCCATGTGTCACCATCTGATGGTGCCACGTGTCACACTGTGAAATGACCAAAATGCCCCTGTGTCTTAATTTTGAGTTCTTAACCCAAAATAATTATTTTTCTTCTTCTAATCAATTTATATCAAATATAAATTAATTAATTAATCTCTATTAATTAATTTCTCATTAATTAAATTCATATTTAAACACTTTAAATATAAATTTAACTTATACTATACATCCAATAATCTAGATTTGGTTTCAAGTCATGCTAGGGACTTTGCAATTTAATTGCAAACCAAACCTATTTAATTAATCAATTAAACTCTTTAATTAATTAATTAAATCATATTTAAATAGGTGATAACTTGTGTATGTGTGTGACTTACTAGGCTCATCACTAATTAGCAATGAGACTTGATATCAACTCTTAATATCATCAGAACTCTTTCTTACCATAAATGATTTCTCTAAATCATTTTATGAACCTCATAGACCATGGTTAACACCTAGCATAGCATGCCATGGCCACCCAATTAGTAATAAGGTTTACCTTAAATGAACCTATAATCATATGTTACCATGCACTAGAATCTCTCTGTTACAAAATCCCAACTCAAGCTGGAGTCATGGTTTATGTCAAACTCCATTTGTTATGAATATTATGTTCTCTTTTAATTCCAGTTCTTGATTAAAAAGATTTTCTCATCAGAAACTCTTTTCTGAATAAATCTATCTGTCTGCCAGAACTTGAAACATCAAGAACAATTAAATGAACATAGGATTTTATCTCTATTTACTTAGAGGAATAGATTCCATCTTGATCAACACCTACCTCCATATATAACTAGTAAGAGCCAACACATGCCCATATACCCATACATAGTACAAGTATGAAAGCAGTATCAAACTCAAAGTACCTATATACAAGATAACTGTGCTATCTCAGGTCCAAAGATTATATGCACTGATATGATTTATGACAAAACATTGACAAGAGTAAACTCCATGTGCTTGTCATAAGTGTCACTGGTTCGGCCTACTTATCATGTATAAGTGCCTATCATGTTTGTTATATGGCATGAGACTCACCATTCCATCTTATTTATATCTCATATAAATAACTTGGAACCAAACATGAATACAATCTTTCTGGATAAGTCATGTCCTTATTATGAAGTATCCTCGATTGTGAACCTATTTATGATACTTTGTGCTAGAAATATTGTCACTCATATTCTTAACAACTTAAGAATAATATTTCTAACAAAATATCAATGGACCTTTTCTATTACACATAAATATATTATGTAAACGGAAAAGTGAAAATGCCTTTTATTAATAAAAATATGTACAAGATACATACTAAATGATATGCTCTAGGGCATACTACTAACAATCTCCCACTAGCACTAGAGCCATTCATTACAATATCTTAGACCTATCTTCTCAAGATGTCGGTCTAACTGAACTTGTAACAAAAGCTTAGTGAATGGATCAGCTGGATTTTTCAGCTGATGTTATTTTTCTGCATGGCTATATCGCCTTGCCCAACTATATCTCTGATAATGTGGTAGTGCCTTTCTATGTGTTTGGATTTTGGTGAGACCTTAGTTCCTTAGCTCAGATGATCGCTTGCTCCATTATTGTCACAGTGTAGTGGAACTGCTGACTCAATGGAAGGAACTACTGTAAGTTCTGTCACGAACTTCTTTATCCAAATAGCCATTTCTAGTCAAACTAGATATAGAAATGATATTCTTAAAAGCATCAGGTACATATAAAATATTATCCAAACACAAAACATGTCCAAACATGTTAAAAGATTTAGATCCTATGGCTAAAGCTTCAACAGTTGAACCATTGCCAATTCGAACTCTAATATCTTGAGAACGCAAGCTGCTACTATTTGCTAGTTCCTGCATATCATTAGAAATGTGAGAACTGGCACCAGTATCTAAAACCCAAGCTGTAGATGAACTATGAGTATCATCAGAATCTAAATAACAAGATATAGACATACCTTCCGAAGGTGTATCCTTCTTGTGTCACACCCTACCCCTCTGTAAGGCATAACATGATCCCGTAGTATACCTAATGAATCACCAACTCCGTCTACTGATAATCCATTAAATACACTACAAGGGATTTTAAAAACTTTTCTTACTTCTTTTACAGTGGTGAGCACTATTTACAGGTGTTAAAAACCTTTTTGCAATGAAGTGATAGAACTAACACATTTGAATTATTTGAAATTTCTGTAAAAATTTTGGCAGAGTGCCATCTGTATTTTGGATAAAACAGTTCTTCAGAAAACCTGTAAAAAGCACTTCAATATTTTTCCAAATCTCAACTCCAACATTTTTCTCAACACAACATGTTTCACAACTCAAATCCACTGTTATTGTTCAAAGACTGAGATACAAAAAATATAATACAATTTTTACAAGTCAAAATATCTCATAATTATTGTACAACTTCAAGGTACAATTTGAATTTACAACTGCTCAAAACCAAAAACAATATGTACATATAGTGGTCATACATTACAGTACAAAATACAAAATGTTGGTATACTCATTACACCTGAAAATCTCTCGCTGGAGGTACTAACAGCCTAGTCTGCTGCCCTGTCTCTCTGTTTACCTGCGATAGCGATAAAAAACTATCGCTGAGACGATGTATCAGTGATGCACAACATTAACCAAATACAATTTAAATCAGAATTCATAAATCATATAAATAGTGGATACTTAAAACCATAGTTAATTTCAAGACAGTAATTATCAATAAGAATTTAAACTCCATTTCTCAATATCACAATAAATTTCAATAAGTCAGATCATGGTTGAATTCAAAAGACAGTGTATGTCAATAAGAGTTTAAATTCAATTCACAATCTCACAATACATATCAACAAATCACACACAG